>NC_069505.1:324514218-324631718 GCF_027579735.1 Bombina bombina | reverse complement strand
CCTTATGCATGTCCCAGGCATTTTTAAATTCCTTTACAGTCTTTGTGTTTACCACCTCAAATGGAAGTTTATTCCATGAATCCACCACCCTTTCTGTAAAAAAATGCTTCCTCAAATTTCTCCTGAATCTACTACCCTCTAACTTTAGATTGTGACCCCTTGTTTTGGCATTTATTTTTTTGTGAAAAATGCTTTCAGCTTCTATTTTATTAAGTCCTTTCATATATTTGAAGGTTTCTATCATGTCACCTCTCTCCCTTCTATCCTCTAAACTATACATATTTAGATCATAGAGTCTTTCTTTGTACGTTTTATATTTTAGACCATGTACCATTTTAGTAGCCCTCCTTTGGACAGCTTCTAGTTTATTTATATCAGTCTGAAGATATGGTCTCCAGAACTGTACACAGTATTCCATATTTGGTCTAACTAATGATCTGTAAAGTGGCATAAGAACCTTGCTATTTCTGCTACTAAAACCTCTTCCAATGCAACCAAGCATTTGACTGGCCTTGCTGGCTGCACTGCGGCATTGTGTACCAAATTTTAAATCATCTGAAATAATAATTTCCAAATCCCTTTCTTCTTTAATTACAGTCAGTAATGTACCATTGAGACTATAATTGGCCTTTGGGTTTTTGGATCCTGTATGCATAATTTTGCTCTTGGTAATATTAAATTTCAGATCCCATTTATTTGACCAGTCCTCTAGTTTATTAATATCACAGTTCATTTGATCAACTCCTCCTGGAACATCTACCCTGTTACAAATTTTTGTATCATCAGCAAACAAGCAAACCTTCCCCTTAAGCCCACTTCCAATATCACTTATGAACATGTTAAACAAAACAGGCCCAAGAACTGACCCTTGGGGAACACCACTAGTAACTGATGCCTCATTTGAATGTACTCCATTAATTGAAACCCTCTGTCGTCTATCTTTAAGCCAGCATTCTACCCACTTAACAATCTTAGCATCTATTCCAAGGCAATACATTTTGTGAATAAGTTTGTTGTGTGGGACAGTGTCAAATGCTTTGCTAAAGTCTAGATATGCAACATCTACGGCTCCTCCCTGGTCTATTATTTTAGTTACATGGTCAAAGAAATCAATTAGATTAGTCAGTCATGATCTTCCAGCAATGAACCCATGCTGTCCTTTGTCTTCTAAGTTGTTTGTCTGAATGAAAGATACAAGTCTTTCCTTTAAAAGAGTTTCCATTAATTTCCCTGCAATTGAGGTCAAACTGACTGGCCTATAGTTAGCAGAATCTTCCCTACTACCCTTTTTATGAAGAGGGACTACATTGGCAATTTTCCAGACTTTTGGAACAACTCCTGTTAGAAGTGACTGATTAAATAAATCAGCTAATGGAGTAGCTATTACGGATCAAAGTTCTCTTAGAACTCTTGGATGAATATTATCTGGACCCACAGACTTATTAACTTTTATTTTTGATAAAGCCCTTGAAACCTCTTCCTCTGTAAAAAGAAAAGTACTACTCACATTATTATTTACAGTAACATCCCTTAATAGAATCTCACTATCTTTACCATCTGTTGTAAAAAAAAAAAGAAGTCTCTATAGTATCACACACAATTAAAACACTAATAACTAAAGTCAGGTGGGTTGTAAAAATTACATCAAGGGTATCCCAAAGGTAAAGTGGTTTATGCACCAAATATGTGCTTGGCTTACAAAGAAAATCACATTTTACTTTGCAAAAAAATCAACACAGCCACAATATATTGTATAAAATGCAGCCGCACCCAATTATTATGTAATTTATTGTCATTATAGGGAACCTCAGAAGTCATGTTATCAGTACTGTAAAATCATACAATACACAGCTATCAGCTCATCATGCACAATATAATACGGGTAATATCACATTAGTTATTCCATTAGTCTAAAGAGCAAGAAAATGTATTTTTCTAACTCACACGAAGACATGATAGACGAAAGTCCAGCCCCTGGGTCTCTCCAACACATTATAAAGATAGTTTTGCAGTTTTCTATACTTGACATTCCTCTGGCACATCAGCCTCAGCAGTAGCACCCCCCCCGTAACCCCCATCAGCCTCAGCACCCCCTGCAACTCCAATCAGCCCCAGGGGCCCCCTGTAAACCCGATCAGCCCCAGCACCCCTTATCAGCCCCAGGGCCCCCCTGTAACCCCAATAAGCTCCAGCACCCCCCTGTAAACCCCATCAGCCCCAGGGGCCCCCTGTAACCCGAATCAGCCTCATCACCCCCCTGTAAACCCCATCAGCCCATGGGTCCCCCTGTAACCCCAATCAGCCTCAGCACAGAGGATATTGATTATAAAACTAAATACATTGTATTACACAAGAGTTAGTTTACCCTGTGTATACAAACCTGCAAGGCTCTAAGGCTCTTATTTTTCTCACTTTTCTTCAGATCCTTGATTTTCTGAGAATCTTTTTCTTTTACAGTGATTTTATGAGCGCTGGTGAGATGATGTTTGGTAGAAACCTTCGATGTTTCAAATTCTTTTTCTGCCTTAGCAAGGGGAGCAGGAACATTGCTAGACCCTTAGTCATGACTACTCAGGATTTTTTTTTGTACTCTTTTTATCAGCATTGTGGGAGTCCATCCTGAAATTTAAAAAGAAAATGAAATAAAATGATGTTGATGGTATATCAAAATAGCATTCTGTGTATTGCTTATAGAAAGTGGGGTATCAAATGTTTCAATTACACTTTTTTTACATATGTAGAAAAACAAACTTGCATAATTTGGAAAATGTGATAATTTGAAAGATAACTACAACTCACGCAAATTGCTTGGGCACATTTAAAAAAAGTGTTGATACATTTACATAAAAAAATAAAACAAGGATAAATTCACTAAGGGCTCGAACACTTCACAGAGAGAAACAATTTTCTAATGTTTATATTTAATTATCCCCAAGCATATCAACAGCTATTCATTAATTACTGAATCAAGTAAATTAATTATATTGCAAAGATAGGGATTGTATTGCCTTTCTCTTGTAAGGTGTATCCAGTCCACGGATCATCCATTACTTGTGGGATATTCTCCTTCCCAACAGGAAGCTGCAAGAGGATCACCCACAGCAGAGCTGTCTATATAGCTCCTCCCCTAACTGCCACTCCCAGTCATTCTCTTGCAGCTCTCGACATGATAGGAAGTAGCTAGAGAGATGTGGTGAATTTATGTAGTTTATCTTCAATCAAAAGTTTATTATTTTCAAATGGTACCAGAGTTGTACTGTTTTAGCCTCAGGCAGAAAGTTGAAGAAGAGTCTGCCTGTGGTTTTTGATGATCTTAGCAGGTTGTAACTAAGATCCATTGCTGTTCTCACACATAACTGAAGAGATGAGGTAACTTCAGCTGGGGGAATGGCGTGCAGGGTCTCCTGCTATGAGGTATGTGCAGTTTAAATTTTTCTAGAGAAATGAATATGCTAGAAAATGCTGTTAATACCGAATTTATTTAAGGTAAGCCTGATTACAGTGATTTAATAACGACTAGTATCATGCTTGCTATAAAAGGTAATATTCTTATTACTTTCTCACATTACTGAAAATAAGATAACATTTGCTGGAAGTGTTTAAACGTTTTTTTCTACATATTGGTGATAAAACTTTATTGGGGCCCAGTTTTTTTCCACATGGCTGGCTAGATTTTGCCTAGGGATAGTTTTTTATGGCCCTCTCACTGTGAGTACTGGTTGGGAGGGGCCTAATTTCAGGCCTAAATCGTGCAGTAGTTTTTGCAGCTTGAGACTTCCAGCTTCCCTGAAGGAGTCCCCTGAACACTTAGGACCTCTACAAAGGGTTTTTGTGCCTTCAAAAGTCGTTGTATGGGCAGGTAGGGCCACAGCAGAGCTGTGGCAGTTTTTTTGATCCAGTTTTGAAACTAATAGGTTAATCATCCATTTGCAAGTGGGTGCAATGCTCTGTTAGTCTATTATACACACTGTAAAAAATTCGTAAGATTTACTGCTTTTTATCACTGTTTTTCAATTTCTGACAAAATTTGTTTCTCTTAAAGGCACAGTACCGTTTATATTTTTTGCTTGTTTACATTTATCAAAGTTTTTTCCAAACTTGCTGGTCTCATTGCTAGTCTGTTTCAACATGTCTGACATAGAGGAAACTCCTTGTTCATTATGTTTAGAAGCCATTGTGGAACCCCCCTCTTAGAATGTGTACCAAATGTACTGATTTTACTTTAAGTTATAAAGATCATATTCTATCTTTAAAAGATTTATCACCAGAGGCAATTGACAAGGGGGAAGTTATGCCGACTAACTCACCCCACATGTCAGAACCTTTGACTTCCGCTCAAGGGACTCCCGCTCAAGTGGCGCCAAGTACACCTAGCGCGCCCATGGCGTTTACTTTACAAGACATGGCAGCAGTTATGGATCATACTCTTACAGCGGTATTGTCCAAACTACCAGGGTTACAAGGAAAGCGAGACAGCTCTGGGACTAGAAAAAATACAGAGCTCTCTGACGCTTTAGTAGCTATGTCTGATATCCCCTCACAATATGCAGAAGCTGAGGCAGGAGAGCTTCTTTCTGTGGGTGATTTTTCTGACTCAGGGAAGATGCTTCAACCTGATTCTGATATGTCTACATTTAAATTTAAAGGGCCACTAAACCCAAAATCTTTCTTTCATGATTCAGATAGAGAATAGACATTTAAACAACATTACAATTTACTTCCATTATTTATTTTGCTTCATTTTTTAGATATCCTTAGTTGAAGAAAAAGCAATGCACATAGTGAGCCAATCACACAATGATTTTATGTGCAGCAACCAATCAGCAGCTAGTGAGCATATCTAGATATGCTTTTCATCAAAGAATATCAAGAGAATAAAACAAATTAGATAATATAAGTAAATTAGAAAGATGTTTAAAATTGCATTCTCTTTCTAAATCATAAAAGAAAAAATGTGGGTGGCATGTCCCTTTAAGCTTGAACACCTCCGCATGTTGCTCAGGGAGGTTTTAGCTACTCTGGATGACTGTGACACCATTATAGTGCCAGAGAAATTGTGTAGATTGGATAAATACTTTGCAGTGCCTGTTTACACTGATGTTTTCCAATACCTAAAAGGTTTTCAGAAATTATTACTAAGGAATGGGATAGACCAGGTGTACCGTTCTCTCCCCCTCCTATTTTTAAGAAAATGTTTCCAATAGATGCCGCTACACGGGACTTATGGCAAACGGTCCCTAAGGTGGAGGGAGCAGTTTCTACCCTAGCTAAGCGTACAACTATTCCCGTCGAGGACAGTTGTGCTTTCCTAGATCCAATGGATAAAAAGTTAGAGGGTTACCTTAAGAAAATGTTTATTCAACAAGGTTTTATTCTCCAGCCTCTTGCATGCATTGCCCCGGTCACTGCTGCTGCGGCCTTCTGGTTTGAGTCTCTGGAAGAGGCCTTACAGGTAGAAACTCCATTGGATGATATACTTGACAAGCTTAAAGCGCTTAAGCTAGCCAATTCATTTGTTTCTGACGCCATTGTTCATTTAACCAAACTAACGGCTAAGAACTCAGGTTTTGCTATACAGGCGCGTAGGGCGCTCTGGCTTAAATCCTGGTCAGCTGACGTTACTTCAAAGTCTAAGCTTCTCAACATTCCCTTCAAGGGGCAGACCCTATTCGGGCCTGGACTGAAGGAGATCATTTCTGATATTACTGGAGGAAAAGGTCATGCCCTTCCTCAGGATAGGTCTAATAAATTAAGGACCAAACAAACTAATTTTCATGCCTTTCGAAACTTTAAGACGAGCGCGGCATCAACTCCCTCTAATGCAAAACAAGAGGAAAATTTTGCCCAGTCCAAGCCGGTCTGGAGACCTAACCAGATCTAGTAGGGGGCAGACTTTCTCTCTTCGTCCAGGCTTGGACAAGAGATGTCCAGGATCCCTGGGTGTTGGAAATTGTGTCCCAGGGATATCTTCTGGACTTCAAAGCTTCTTCCCCAAAAGGAAGATTTCACCTCTCACAATTATCTGCAGAGCAGATAAAGAGAGAGGCATTCTTACATTGTGTTCAAGACCTCCTAGTTATGGGAGTGATCCACCCAGTTCCAAAGGAGGAACAGGGGCAAGGCTTCTATTCAAATCTCTTTGTGGTTCCCAAGAAAGAGGGAACCTTCAGACCAATCTTAGATCTCAAGATCCTAAACAAATTTCTCAGGGTCCCATCTTTCAAGATGGAGACTATTCGAACCATCCTACCTATGATCCAGGAGGGTCAATACATGACTACCGTGGACTTAAAGGATGCTTATCTTCACATTCCGATACACAAAGATCATCATCGGTTTCTCAGGTTCGCCTTCCTAGACAGGCATTACCAGTTTGTGGCTCTTCCCTTTGGGTTAGCTATGGCACCAAGAATCTTTATGAAGGTTCTGGGGTCACTTCTGGTGGTCCTAAGGCTGCGGGGCATAGCAGTAGCCCCTTACTTAGACGACATTCTGATACAGACGTCGAATTTCCATATTGCCAAGTCCCATACGGACATTGTTCTGGCATTCCTGAGGTCTCATGGGTGGAAAGTGAACGTAAAGAAGAGTTCTCTATCCCCTCTCACAAGAGTTTCCTTCCTGGGAACTCTGATAGATTCTGTAGAAATGAGGATTTACCTGACAGAGGACGGGTTGTCAAAACTTCTAAATTCCTGCTGTGTTCTTTATTATACTTCTCGCCCTTCGGTGGCTCAGTGTATGGAAGTAATTGGCTTAATGGTAGCGGCAATGGACATAGTTCCGTTTGCCCGCCTACATCTCAGACTGCTGCAACTCTGCATGCTCAGTCAGTGGAATGGGGATTACACAGATTTGTCCCCTCTACTAAATCTGGATCAAGAGACCAGGGATTCTCTTCTATAGTGGCTATCTCGGGTCCATCTGTCCAAAGGTATAACCTTCCGCAGGCCAGATTGGACAATAGTAACAACAGATGCCAGCCTTCTGGGCTAGGGTGCAGTCTGGAACTCTCTGAAGGCTCAGGGGTCATGGACTCAGAAGGAGGCACTCCTTCCAATAAACATTCTGGAACTAAGAGCGATATTCAATGCTCTTCAGGCTTGGCCTCAGCTAGCGGCAGTGAGGTTCATCAGATTTCAGTCGGACAACATCACGACTGTAGCTTACATCAACCATCAAGGGGGAACAAGGAGTTCCCTAGAGATGTTGGAGGTTTCAAAGATAATTCAATGGGCAGAGATTCACTCTTGTCATCTATCAGTCTGGAACTCTCCAGACTGATAGATGGCAGATTTTCTAAGTCGTCAGACTTTTCATCCGGGGGAGTGGGAGCTCCATCCGGAGGTGTTTGCACAGTTGATTCAACGTTGGGGCAAACCAGAACTGGATCTCATGGCGTCTCGCCAAAACGCCAAGCTTCCTTGTTACGGATCCAGGTCCAGGGATCCCAAGGCAGCGCTGATAGATGCTCTAGCAGCGCCTTGGCCCTTCAACCTGGCTTATGTGTTTCCACCGTTTCCTCTGCTCCCTCGTCTGATTGCCAAGATCAAACAGGAGAGAGCATCGGTAATTTTGATAGCACCTGCGTGGCCATGCAGGACTTGGTATGCAGATCTGGTGGACATGTCATCCTTTCCACCATGGACTCTGCCTCTGAGGCAGGACCTTCTACTTCAGGGTCCTTTCAACCATCCAAATCTAATTTCTCTGCGGCTGACTGCTTGGAGATTGAACGCTTGATTTTATCAAAGCGTGGTTTTTCCGAGTTGGTCATTGATACCTTAATACAGGCGCGAAAGCCTGTCACCAGGAAAATCTATCATAAGATATGGTGTAAATATCTTCATTGGTGTGAATCCAAGGGTTACTCATGGAGTAAGGTCAGGATTCCTAGGATATTATCTTTTCTCCAAGAAGGATTGGAGAAGGGTTTGTCAGCTAGTTCCTTAAAAGGACAGATTTCTGCTCTGTCTATTCTTTTGCACAAACGTCTGGCTGAGGTTCCAGACGTGCAGGCGTTTTGTCAGGCTTTAGTCAGAATCAAGCCTGTGTTTAAACCTGTTGCTCCGCCTTGGAGTTTACATTTAGTTCTTAAGGTTCTTCAAGGGGTTCCGTTTGAACCTTTGCATTCCATAGATATTAAGCTCTTATCCTGGAAGGTTCTGTTTTTAGTAGCTATCTCCTCGGCTCGAAGAGTTTCAGAGTTATCTGCTTTACAATGTGATTCCCCTTATCTAATTTTTCATGCAGATAAGGTAGTGTTACGTACCAAACCTGTTTTTTTACCTAAGGTGGTATCTAATAAAAATATCAATCAGGAGATTGTTGTACCGTCACTGTGTCCTAATCCTTCTTCAAAGAAGGAACGTCTTTTACACAATCTTGACCTAGTTCATGCTTTAAAGTTTTATTTACAATCTACTAAAGATTTTCGTCAAACATCTGCATTGTTTGTTGTCTACTCTAGACAGAGGAGAGGCCAAAAGGCTTCGGCAACCTCTCTTTCTTTTTGGCTAAGGAGTATAATACGTTTAGCTTATGAGACTGCTGGCCAGCAGCCTCCTGAAAGGATTACAGCTCATTCTACTAGAGCGGTAGCTTCCACATGGGGTTTTAAAAATGAGGCTTCTGTTGAACAGATTTGTAAGGCGGCGACTTGGTCTTCGCTTCATACTTTTTAAAAATTCTATAAATTTGATACTTTTGCTTCTTCGGAGGCTATTTTTGGGAGAAAGGTCTTGCAGGCAGTGGTGCCTTCCGTTTAAGCGCCTGCCTTGTCCCTCCCTTCATCCGTGTCCTATAGCTTTGGTATTGGTATCCCACAAGTAATGGATGATCCGTGGACTGGATACACCTTACAAGAGAAAACATAATTTATGCTTACCTGATAAATTTATTTCTCTTGTGGTGTATCCAGTCCACGGCCCGCCCTTTCATTTTAAGGCAAGTGTTTTTTATTTTTAAACTACAGTCACCACTGCACCCTATAGTTTCTCCTTTCTCTTGCTTGTCTTCGGTCAAATGACTGGTAGTGGCAGTTAGGGGAGGAGCTATATAGACAGCTCTGCTGTGGGTGATCCTCTTGCAGCTTCCTGTTGGGAAGGAGAATATCCCACAAGTAATGGATGATCCGTGGACTGGATACACCACAAGATAAATAAATTTATCAGGTAAGCATAAATTATGTTTTTCTCACTGGCAAATTGTGTTAATATTATGTATATCTCTGTTAATGTTTGCAAATACTTTGAACACTTTTTTGTTTTACTCAATTGCATTTTCTAAGCTGGAAAAGACTTAAAGGGACATGAAACCCATTTTTTTTTCTTTCATGATTCAGATAGAGAATACAATTTCAAACAACTTTCCACTTTACTTCTATTATTTAATTTGCTTCCTTCTCTTGTTATCCTTTGCTGAAATGTTTATCTAGGAAAGTTCAAGTGCAGCAGAGAACCTAGGTTCTAGCTGTTCATTAGTGGCTGCATATATAAACTGATTGCCATTGGCTCACCCATGTGTTCAGTTAGAAACCAGTAGTGCACGGCTGCTCCTTCAACAAATGATACCAAGAAAATAAAACAGATTAGATAATAGAAGTAAAATAGAAAGTTGTTTAAAATTGTATTCTCTATCTGAATCATGAGATAATTTTTTGGGGTTTCATGTCCCTTTAACAATTCATATGTCATGCTATGTAGTTTATTAATAACAAATTAGTTTTATCAATTAGGCTTCATAAGATAACATTTGTGTTATTCAATACAGCTCACTCATTAACCCTTTCATGACTGGGTTAAAACGTCTACATCGGAACATCATTCCGATGTAGACAAATTGAAATCACGCGATCGTGCAAAAGATTGCGAGATTTCAATTATGGAATCGGGTCTGGGGGGCGTCCCTAAGACGCTAGGAATGCCCTCCAGACCGCGATCAAATCCTGCAAGCCTAGTAGGCTTCAGGACAGCCGTTTGCGATGACATTGTATTTCGTCATAACGGCTTTAAGGCCCAGTGCCGTTGTGACGGAATACAACGGCATAACGGCATTAAAAGGTTAAGAATGTGAATAGGCTTTAGTGATTAGTCTGCATATAATAATGTATGGATTCAAAAGAAAATAATGGACTGCCCTTATCATATAAGGATCTAATATACACATTAAAGGGATACTGAACTCAAATTTTTTATTTCATGATCCAGATAGAGCATGCAATTTTAAGCAACTTTCTAATTTACTTCTATTATCAAATTTACTTCGTTCTCTTGCTATCTTTATTTTAAAAATAAGGCATCTAAGCTAAGGAGCCAGCCAATTTTGGTTCAGTACACTAGAAGGCATCTAAGCTAAGGAGCCAGCCAATTTTGGTTCAGTACACTAGACAGCACATTTTAATTGGTGGGTGAATTTATCCACCAATCAGCAAGAACAACCCAGGTTGTTCAGAAAAATTGGGCCAACTTCTAAACTTACATTTTTTTCTTTTCAAATAAAGTTACAGAGAGAATGAAGAAAGTTGCTTAAAATTGCTTGCTCTATCTGAATCACAAAATACTAAATTTGGGTTCAGTGTCCCTTTAAGTGCTCTAGGCTTAGATAACATAAGAGCACCACATTTTTTTCAGTTTTAAAAATTGCGCAGAATATTTTATTTATTCAGCTAAACTCTAAGCTACAGCAGAGTTACCAGTTCATTTGTTAATATATAGTGAGATTTAGTGATTATACTGTAGAGAATAACATATTGCTTAAGGTAACTGGGCAGAAAATGTGTGCCATAGAAATAAACCCAGTGCCTAATAATCAGATCTGGTGTTACAAGACAAACACATGAACACTGTGTACTTAGCAATCTCTAAATTGCCATCATTAGAAATGTTTTTGTTCTTACCCTTTCAAGGTGTCCTCCTTTTTGTCAGATTTCTTTGGGCGATCAGTCATCGTAGGTCCACGCTCAACCCTGGTCCATAAAACATTTCTAATTATCTCAGTTAATAATGATAACATTTTTATCAGTGTCATCTAAACGCATTACACATAATATTACATTCACTATTTCTTCATCACTTGGTATTAAATACTGAACGGATCCCATTTACTCTTGTGTATAATTTCTACACATTTTAAAGGGACATGAAACCCATTTTTTTTTATGATTCAGATAGAGCATATAATTATAAGCACATTTCCAATTTACTTCCATTATCTAATTTGTCTAATTCTCTTGATATTCTTTGTTGAAAAACATACCTACGTAGGCTCAGGAGCTACTAATTGGTGACTCCAATTATATGCCTCATGTTATTGGCTCATCCACGTGCATTGCATTTTTTTTTAACAAAACATACCAAGAGAATGAAGCAAATTAGATAATAGATATAAATTGGAATGTTGATTAAAATTGTATTCTCTATTTGTAACATGAGAGAAAAATTTTGGCAACATTTTTGGTCATCTCACATATGTGAGTAAAGATTACAGTCTATTGACCTTGTAGGCGTATATCTTTTATTATTTATTATTGTGCTTGCCACCCTTAAGCTGGCGAGGGATGTTTTCACGAGCTAGGTGCGGAAAAAGTAGCGTGCAGAGAAATAGTTTAGTAATTACTGTTTATTGAAAGATTTATGTAGAGCGAGGAATTCTATGCTACAAAAAAGTCTAGACTATAAGAGTTGCGGAAAAGTTTGCTCGACACTTGTAAATGTCATATTTTCAATTAATTTGGGGCATGGTACATATGATCTTCTATCTGCACGCAGAAATTTAGACGGAAAAGTTCACAAACACCTCGCTGATAACTTAGTACATGGAGCCCATTGAATGGAATAAACCGACTCTCCTAAACCAACCGCAGACTCTTATAATTATAATAATTTTAATATCCAAAATATTTTTTCTCTAACTACTTCAGGTATGACCCCTTTGTATAGCTTCTGGATTACAATCTTTATATAAAGTGCTTAGCAAGAATCTACTTGAGTTAATTTCCATCTAAAGGTGAGGAGAGTCCATGGCTTCATTCATTACTTGTGGGAATTAAGAACCTGGCCACCAGAAATAGGCAAAAACACCCCAGCCAAAGGCTAAAATACCTCCCCCACTCCCTACATCCCCCAGTCATTCTTTGCCTTTCGTCACAGGAGGTTGGCAGAGAAGTGTCGGAAGATTCGGAGTAGTCTCTTATGAAGGGTAGTACTCTTTGGAATGGAACTGGAGTTTTAAATAGTCCTGTCAGCCTCTCAGTGAGAGCATGGGTGAAAGTTAGAGTCCGGAGATGCAGGGAGAGTCTTTCTGCGAAACCATCCCGACTCATTTTAACAGCTCCATAAGCAATCAGCGTTGATGAGTTTCGCTGCCTGCTTCCTACACTCAAGTCCATGTCAAGAGCGATGCTACTACACTGTCACACTTTAGAGGCTGTGTTCCTTTTCAACAGCATAGATTCTGGTAAGATCTTTTCATTTTTATACACATAATGAGAACAGGGTCACAGTGTGATACATTTTATCTTTATAGAATCAAGGGTTAATATCCCTGGAAGAGGGATTATTGAACAGGGTGGGGGGGTTTCATAATGTTGTTTATTATGTCATTGCTGCGATAAGTTTGAGATGAGGCTATGGCAATGGGTGGACTTCAGGTTCATTTCCGGGAATATTTGCGCGGCCGATTTGGCAGGTTTTTTTTCCCTAGTGCAGGGGCGGTCCTGCGAGGCATTCCCTGTGACCGGGTGTGGCCTATTTGACTTCCTCTTCTTGAACAGCGGTTGCAGGAGATGAAATGGTTTTTGTGGTCCGGGTCATAGGAGGTGGTGAGTGCCCCAGCCACTGGAGGTTATAAAGGTGCCATTTTTCTATATTATATCCAGTATCTTGGATGAACTCAAAGTTTGAGTTTCTAATTTCTCATAAAGAGAAAGAGTATTGTAAAATGTTCCTTCCTTTATGTGTTCACAATTATCCAGTATATTAAACTTTTTATAAATAGCTCCTTTACATTGTTATTTGAAATAGCTGTTATTCCTGTTGAAACCTCCTCATGTAATAGAAATTGCAATGCTGCAAAAAAATGCAAATAAGAGGCATCAGAAGAAATAACATTCCAGTGGCTGAGAGAAAGCCCAGCCCTTAATAAATCAAATTCTTGTATCAGCTTTAAATACAATAAACCTGGTTCTTTAATTGAGTCATTTAATTACTTTGCTTTTTTATTGATCTTCCAACATTACCTCATGTTTTCTGAAACTTCATATAATAATTAAAATCACTTCTTATAATTTAATTATTATTTATATCAAATGAAGATTTTGTAGATTGTTATAATTAGATTAATTGACAATGTTTAAATGTCTGATTTTGTGTGTTTTTAAATTTAATTTGTCATCTCCCTTAACCTTCATTTTAATTAGCACTTACTAACTAAAACCTCACATCTTTAAATTCCTTGTTAAAATAGTGGTGTGCAAAACAAATTCCTGAATTGCTATTTTTTTTTAATTAAAGCACAGCTGTAACAAATACAATTTAACACGAACTGGTTGTATTGTTACAATAGCTAGGAAAAAAATGTAAATTGCTAAAGTAATTGATTCTATAATCCAATTGAACATTTTAATTAAAGGGGCATCCTAGTGTAAAAAGACAGTTTCATTAGAGCATGTTTTTTTTAAACAAAATCCTTCTTTTCTTGTATGTTTAAGCCCTGAAAAGACACATAAACATAATCAAAATCTTATATTGGAAATGCTTCTTCATTTCTAAGTAGAAATACAGGAGGTTTATGAGTTCACTTAAAGTGATGGTAAACTCTCCCCTTTTTAAAATCAGATCTGGAATGTAAGCGCTATTTTAGATGGGGTTTTATTCATCATGTGAAATGAAGATGCGCTATAACTTATTTATTAATATAGATATGAAATTCAAATACCCCACGTTACACCACCCACTTCAAAAGTCAATTTTCCTGTCAGCTAAATGATTGAATTACTCTCCAATCAATGCTCTAGCTACCACAAAAGTGCCATATGGGGAGAGCGCTGATTGGACAACAATTAACAATCTGTTAGCGCACAGAAAAGTTTACTTTTGAAGTGGGCGGAGGAGCATGCAGTATTTGAATTTCATATCTATATTAATAAGTAAGTTATACTGCATCTTCATTACAGCTAATGAATTAAACTTCATCTAAAATAGCGCTTACATTCCAGATCTGATTTTATAAAGGGGAGAGTTTACCATCACTTTAAAGGGACAGTCTATACCAGAATTTTTATAGTTTTAAAAGATAGATAATCCCTTTATTTCACATTCCCCAGTTTTGCATAACCAATACATTTATATTTAATATACTTTCTACTTCTCTAAATACTTTGTAACCAAGCCTCTGCAGACTGTCGCCTTATTTGATTTATTTTGATAGAATTGTTTATTTATATGGCACACATGAACTAGCGCTGTCTAGCTTTAAAAAACTGTCTCCTGTGCAAATTAGACATTTTCAGCAGTAACCAATTAAAGGGAAAGTCAAGTCCAAAAAAACTTTCATGATTTAAATAGGGAATGTAATTTTAAACAACTTCCCATCACCAATGTTGCTTTGTTCTCTTGGTATTCTTAGTTGAAAGCTAATTCTAGGAGGTTCATATGCTAATTTCTTAGACCTTGAAGACTTCCTCTAATCTGAATGCATTTTGGCCACTAGAGGGCATTAGTTCATGTATTTCATATAGATAACATTGAGCTCATGCACGTGAAGTTACCCTGGAGTGAGCACTGATTGGCTAAAATCCAAGTCTGTCAAAAAAACTGAAATACGGGGGCAGTTTGCAGAGGCTTAGATACAGGGTAATCACAGAGGTAAAAAGTGTATTTCTATAACAGTGTTGGTTATGCAAAACTGGGGAATGGGTAATAAAGGGATTATCTTTCTTTTTAAACAACAAAAATTCTGGGGTTGACTGTCCCTTTAAACATATCAAATGTTAAGCTTAAGCTCTTTATTTAGTTTATTTTAAAGCTAATAAAAAAGTACAAGTTTATGCAATACTGGCTAATAAGTAAAACTTTCTTTTTTTGGTGGACTGAGACATTCTTAATAATTTGTATTTATTTTATTTATTTATTTATTTATTTATTTATTTATTTATTTATTATTTATTTATTTATTTATTTATTTTGCTCTGGCAAGATTTATTAGATTGCTTTCCCTTGTGCAAATGACAAAAATGTACACACATACACAAATACAAATATATATAAATATGCATTGGATCCCCAAGAAAGGAAACCCTAGCTCTTACCCAGATTCTAAGATGCCTGAATTAATGAAATGATGTTCATTTTGTGTAATGCAAAAAACTACAGGTAGAGAAAGTGTTGGAACTCAGCCTAGTACTTTAAATGGATAGAAAAGTCAAAATTAAACTTGCATGATTCAGATAGAGCATGTCATTTTAAGACAATTTTAAATCCACTTCTATTTTCAAATGTGCTTTGTTCTCTTAGTATCCCTTGTTAAAAAATGAATACACATGTATCCTACACTAGTAGAAGCTGCTGCTAATTGGTGCCTGCACATATCTGTCTCTTGTGATTGGCTAAACAGATATTTTCAGCTTCCTGTCAGTAGTGCAATTTGTTTTTCATGATCAAAGTATTTTATTGTGCTGTAGAATAGGTTGAACATAAATTGAAATATATATTAGTGTCTTTATAACTTCATTAAAGACCAATGAGGGTAAAAACATTTTTTTAACACAATACTAAATTATTTGCCATTAAGGTAAATAGTGAAATGTTTTTCTTTTAACAAAATGAACTTTTAACTCTCCAATAAGTTCTCCCCTTTCTGAGTTAATCGTATCAGAACCTTTAGACTGCTAGATTATTATTGCGGTACTTGTAGAAAAGACTGTGTGATGTAAAAGTGAACAATTTACTTCAAACCATGTTATTTTAAAGCTCTGATTTTCAACTACATAAAGCAATAATGTATTCTTTTTCTTTTCAGAATATATTCAGTATCATGCAGTTAACATCAAAAGCAATTATTGCCATATTCAGTCTTTCCCGTATATCAGACAGTTTCTGATGTTATTTTAAAGGAAAAAAAATGCAATATCTAGCTTGCTATGTCTACGTTGACAGCTTCATAACCGCCAGCCATGAAAAACACGATCAATTTGCTTTCATGTTTTTATAAAATATTTTAATTGTGTAAAATATATCATTATGAAGAAAACGAACCAACTTTATTAAAGTGATGGTAAACAAAATGGGCTAGCGCACAAGCAAAAACTTTTTACTTTCAACTTTGTAATACGAGCGCTACTCGACGCGCGCAAAAAAACTCATTTCTATCAGAGCGCGTGAGGGAGTGATAAATAGCACACTACTTGTAATCTAGCCCTTTGTGAGTTACTAGAATATAACAAATATTACAACTATTGCATACAAATATTGTAAAGATTAAAGGGACATGAAACCCCAAAAAATTATTTCACGATTCAGATAGAGAATACAATTTTATACAACTTTCCAATTTACTTCTATTATTCAATTTGCTTCCTTCTCTTGTTATCCTTTGCTGAAATTTTTATCTAGGGAAACTCAGGAGCAGCAAATAACCTAGGTTCTAGCTGCTGATTGGTGGCTGCATATATATATATATATATATATATATATATATATATATATACCGATTGTCATTGGCTCACATGTGTTCAGTTAGAGACCAGTAGTGCATTGTTGCTCGAATGAAGCAAATTTGATAATAGAAGTAAATTAGGAAGTTGTTTAAAGGGACAGTCTACACCAGAATATTTATTGTTTAAAAAGATAGATAATCCCTTTATTACCCATTCCCTAGTTTTGCACAACCAACACAGTTATATAAATACACTTTTTACTTCTGTGATTACCTTGTATCTAATCCTCTGCAAACTGCGCCCTTATTTCAGTTATTTTTACAGACATCCATTTTAGCCTATCAGAGCTGGCTCACCTAAACTCCACGTGTGTGAGCACAGTGTTATCTATATGACACACATGAACTAACACCCTCTAGTGGTGAAAAACTGTCAAACTTTCTCTTTCAACTAAGAAAACCAAAGGAACAAAGCAACATTGGTGATAAAAGTAAATTGGAAAATTGTTTAAAATTACATTCTCTATCTGAATAATGAAAGTTTATTTTGGACTAGACTGTCCCTTTAAAATTGTATGTTCTACCTAAATCATGAAAGACAAATTTGGGTTTCATGTTTATTTAAGCACTGACTCAAAGAAGACATTTTGCATTATGTTAGTAATAGGTTAAAACCTAAAGGGGCCTATCTATCAAGCTCCGGATAGAGCTTGAGGCCCTGTGTTTCTAAAGACCGCTGCTCCATAACTTGTCCGCCTGCTCTGAGCAGGCAGACAGACATCGCTGCAAGACTCCTAACCAAGCCCCAAAGTATCAGATGTAGACCCAGGTCTACAGATTTGTGCTGCTACTGTTTATGTAATCTGTCTTTTCATATGCAGAGAAGGGGGGGGGGAGTGTCTTCCTGCTTTCCCAGTCTCTTTCACTGGGTGTCTTAGCCTAACCTCATCAACAGGTCTAAACTGGGAGCTTCTAAGTAAGTTTTTAAAAGGCTGTATACTGGAATTTTAGATCAGTATATGTGCATAGTCTTCTTTATAGTAGTGTCTAATACATGCAGTTATATGAAAATGGGTGTATACTGTCCCTTTAATTTTCAACATTGAAATATATGTTTTGGTAAGGGTCTTTTGGACACTGTTTTATAACCCTTTAATTGATCTCTATGTCTAATAATTAAGACCTTTTTTAGATTTTTTTCAGTTTGCCCACAAGTAATGCACTAGACTAAAATCCTTACCCACTAAATCACATATCTGTCTGCCTGTTTGTCTATCTTATTTGTTGTCATATTTTTTTTTTAATATGGGATTTCATGTAGTTTTATATATATATTTTTGTCCTTTGATGCTTTTATATAAAATAGTTGCCTAAAAAGTATTTAAAAAATATATATTCCATGACCTTTAGATTGAGTCAACAATAATTTGCAACAATGTTGATTCACAATCCAACAAATGTCTGTTAACTAAAGCAGTTACTGCAGTGTTGAGATTTGTGAGACAGAGTTAATTAGAACTAAATGTTGGATACAGAGACCCCTTTGGCACCATTAAACAAATCTTTAATGCGGCTATGACTACCGAATACATTATTTCACTTATCTACTTCCTAGATAAATACAGTTTCCACACACAAAAAAACAACAACTGTTCTTTAAAGCAAATAAAAACGTATTTTATAAAGTGAGCAACGCTGTGTGTCAGCAGATCTATAGGACATACTGTGTATCACCAACTGTCACTGAGTCTTTTTTACTGAAAATAATCAATAGCCCTGACAGTTAAAGAGTTGTAATTCAGTAACAGGTTTTTTATTTTCTTTGAATGTGTGTACGTTATTTTTAACTGCAACAACATTTCATTTTAGAAAAAGCCTTAAAGACATTTATCCATGAAATCACGATCATGAAATGGATACTTTGTGCAGTCTACTAAGCAGCAATGTAATTACACTAATCAGAAAGATATTCAACACTGCTTCATTAACCCTTAAAAGATCCAAGTCTCTTGGTCACTAAAATGACAGGTTTTACACAATATTAGACTGTCACATTTTCACCCTGGCAATCCTTGCTCCTTTGAGGACCTGTCTGATAAGCTCTTATTGGAATGCAGCCTCTTAAAATAAGATATTAATATAGATTATGAAATATTCAAACACTTGTCTATTTCAAAGTTGGCAGGTTCTTCATTAGAATTCTGCAGAAATTATATGAAGATTCAAGTGAAAAGCAGTTTTTTTTCTTTAATCAATTCCAAAATAATAAAGGATCAGTTTTGAAGAGAAAGTAATGACATTACTGCATCCATTTTATTTAGGTATTTCAATCAAAAAGGAGTAAGACAAAATGTCCACTTAATTAAACTGTAGCTGCAGTAGTTTTTGAGCAGTTTGAAAATGTATTTTAAAGTGATGGTAAACTTAACATGTTTTAAAATCTGGTCCGGTATCTAAGCAAAGTTTTAGATGAACGTTAATTGATTGTTTCTAATATAGATATGCTGTAACATACTTTGTAGTCTAGCCGTGCCATTCTAATACCCCACATTCTGGCCGCCCACTTCTAAACTCATTTTGTTGTGAGCTAACAGTTTGAATTGTTCTCCAATCAGTGCTCTAGCAATGCAGCATTTTTTTGGTAGCTATAGAGCCAATTGGAGAACAGTTCAAACCGTTAGCTCACAAAGAAATATGAGTTTTGAAGTGGCCGGACAGAGCATGAGTATTAAAATGGCATAGCTAGATTAAAAAGTAAGTCACACCACATCTTCATAAGAAATTATCAATTACAGGGACAGGCAAGTGAAAATTAATCTTTCATGATTCCGATAGGGCATGGAATTTTAAACAACTTTCAAATTTACTTTTATCAAATTTGATTTGTTCTCTTGGTATTCATTGTTGAAAGCTAAACCTAGCTAGGCTCATATGCTAATGTCTAAGCCCTTGAAGGCCACCTCTGCATTTTGACAGCTAGACAGCGCTAGTTCATGTGTGCCAGCACTAGTTCAAGTGTGTCAAAAAAACTGAGATAAGGGGTCAGTCTGCAGAAATTTAGATACAAGGTAGTCGGAGAGGTAAAAAGTGTATTAAAGGGACAGTCAAGTCCAAAAAAACTTTCATGATTTAAATAGGGAATGTATTTTTAAACAACTTTCCAATTTACTTTTATCACCAATCTTGCTTTGTTCTCTTGGTTTTCTTAGTTGAAAGCTAAACCTAGGAGGTTCATATGCTAATTTCTTAGACCTTGAAGACTGCCTCTAATATAAATGCATTTTGACCACTAGAGGGCATTAGTTCATGTGTTCCATATAGATAACATTGAGCTCATGCACGTGAAGTTACCCTGGAGTGAGCACTGATTGGCTAAAATGCAAGTCTGTCAAAAGAACTGAAATAAGGGGGCAGTTTGCAGAGGCTTAGATACAAGATAATCACAGTGGTAAAAAGTGTATTATTATAACTGTGTTTGCTATGCAAAACTGGGGAATAGGTAATAAAGGGATTCTTTTTAAACAACACAAATTCTGGTGTTGACTGTCCCTTTAATTTAAAGTGATGGTAAATCCAGGCATTTAAAAAATGCTAGTATTTACCATCACTAAACATATACAGTAGTTTCAGTCATAACTTACTAAAAAAAGGGTACTAAACTCTCCCTATCTGTGCCGCACGTAGATTGTTAAAGTCAGCACCTCTGGCCGACCATGGCACAGCACTCTTTACCAATGAGGTGACATTTCCACTTCTAAACCAATAGTCATGCTAAGATGTCAGTTCACACAGATGGCTATTGGTTTAAAGGTGGAAAATTCACCTAATTGAAGAAGAGCGCTGTGCCGTGGGTGGCCGGAGGCACCGAGTTTAGCGATCTACTCTGGCACAGATAGGGTGAGTTTAGCACCTTTTTTTAATAAGTTATGACTGAAACTACTGTTTATTTTTAGTGAAAGTAAATCCTAGCGTTTTTTAAATGCTTGGATTTGCCATCACTTTAACTGTGTTGGTTATACAAAACTGGGGAATGGCTAATAAAGGATTAAATATCTTTTTAAACAATAAAAATTCTGGAGTAGATTCACTGTCCCTTTAAAGTCCCTGTAAAATATCACTTAGATTCCAGAACTTATTTTAAAACAAGTTTACCATCACTTAAGCAAAAAATATTTTTCAAAAGTAGAAGTGTATCAAGGGATATGTCAAATAAAATTTTAATGAATAAAATACCAATAAGATTACAATGTACAGTAGTTTTAAAGTATTTAGTCCCAACACAGTATAAATCATGTGAAAAGTCAGGAACAAACATAAAATTAAATCATGTTTGATTTTTTTCTGATTTTATTAAAACCAAGCATTTTGAAACACACTTAGAGACAGATTACGAGTAGAGTGCAAATTAACTCCCCCTCTTGTGTTTAATAATTGCGCTAGAAATAAGATTTATACACTTGTTGAACTGCGCTAATAATATGAATTAAAAGTAAACTGTGTTCGCTCTCGCGCTAACCCGACAAGGCCAATTATCCGAAGTTAGAATACCCTGTGCGTGTTCACGTATGCCTCCATAGAAGTCAATGGACGGAAAAAAAATGGAAAAAAACCCTAACACCCCACTCTCACGCAAACCTGATCGCATATTCTCATTTGTGCTAACCCGACATGAAAATATGAATATGTCACATTCCAATGTTTTTTTTACATAACAGAGTATGCTATTTATTCATAAACATATTTCTACATATAGCTGATGTTTTTTGGTACAATATATATCTATAACTATATATATATATATATATATATATATATATAGAGAGAGAGAGAGAGAGAGAGAGAGAGAGAGAGAGAGAGAGAGAGAGAGAGGAATATCTATTTAGAAATACATAGAATATATTCCACTATGTGCAGAACATTTGAATGTGAAACATATACAGTATTTACAGTAAATGCATAGATAAAACCTTTAACTTAAAATATTGCATAAATATGCTTTTACCTGTTTTCATCTACTTAACGGCAAAGGGCTCCGATGCATATATATGTCTATATATGTGTACATATATATATATATTATGTATATATATGTATTTAGGTGTTTATATGTCTGTAAATACATATATACACATATAAATAAAAAATACATATATACAATACAGTATATAGACATTTATATATATACATACATATGCATCTTTAGAAATGTATATGCATGTATGTCTCTGCTAAAGCTCATTGTTTGCCTTTTCTAAATCCTGAGAGCTCATATCTTTGAGCCTTTATGACTTTTGGTTGCAATATTATTATTGAATAACGTTTATTAGATGGTGTAATCATGAGTGTAACTATACTTTGTAATGTATTTTTGATGTGTTTTGTGCAACTTTTATGCTTCTCGAAACAGTTAACTAAAGCTCTGAAGTTGCGGTAATCATTCTAGCTTAAATCGCGATTGTGCTCACGCGATCCCATTTACCTTCAACTAAATACGTAAGCTTGATGAGCACAAACCTTCGCAATAAACCCCTTATCACGTGGATGCAAACGTTTACACTTCTCTCGTAATCTAGCCCATAATGATTTTTATTATTATTTTATTTATTTTTTTGTAAAGGTATAGAAGAGTCAAAATTAAAAGGATGTGAAACCCAATATTTTTGTTTCATGATTCAGATAGATCATGCAATTTCAAATAACTTTCTAATTTACTTCTGTTACGAATCTTTCTTCCTTCTCTTGGTATCTTTTGTTGAAAAACAGGGACGTATGCTTAGCAGCCGGCCCATTTCTGGAGCATTATACGGCAGCAATTTTGCAAGAATGTTATCTATTGCAAGAGCACTAGATCACAGCACTATTTCCTGCCATGTAGTGCTCCAGATGCCTACCTAGGTATCTCTTCAACACAGAATATCATGGGAATTAAGCTAATTTGATAATATAAGCAAATTTGATTTTTTTTTATTTTTTTTTAAATGGTGTGCTCCGTCTGAATCACAAAAGAACATTTTGGGTTTCATATCCCTTTAAACTTTCATGATTAAAATAGAGAATATAATTTTGAGACACTTTAGAAATCCCTTCTATTATCAAATATGTACATAGCCTCAGTAGCAGCAATGCACTACTGGGAACTAGCTGATAATTGGTGGCTACACAAATTTGGCTCTCCAGGTTTGTTCAGCTAGCTTCCAGTAGTGCATTGCTGCTCTGCTGCTCCATTTAACTATGTGTTTTATCCATTTTCAGGGTGTTAAACACATAGGGGTCGATGTATCAAGCTCCGTAAAGACCACTGCTCCATAATACGATCGGGTTGATTGACACCCCTGCTAGCGGCTGATTGGCCGCGAATCTGCAGGGTGCAATGATAAATGCTTACAGCGTATGCTGTCGGCATTTATCGATGTGCAGCGGACATGATGCACTACATCGTATCATGTCTGCTCGCACTATAGTAAATATACCCCATAGTTATATGCAAGATAAAGAGCAATAATAAAATGAGAATTAGATTTTTGATGTGTATCTCAGCACCAGTAAAACAGAAGTAGTTTTCCTTCAGTCAAAATTGGCAGGAAGTATAAAACCAATACAGCAGTATCAGCTAGAAGGGAAATGTAAATTAGTTTTACGGCTTTTACTTAGCATTTTATCAGGCAAAATAAAGTGTTTAAATCCTGATTTTACAAACACAATAGAACATTTCTGCGCACACTATCCCTTTAAAGGGATATGAAACCCAACATTTTTATTTTAGAATTATTCAGACAGAGGATACAATTCTCAACAACTTTCCTATTTACTTCTATTATCAAATTTGCTTTGAAATCTTAGTATCCTTTGTTGAAGGAGCATTAATGCACTACTGGGAGCTAGCTGAACACATTACATGAGCCAATCACAAGAGGCATATATAAGCAGTCCCCAATCAGCAGCAAGCTCTTTTTTATACATTGCTGTTTCTGAGCCTACCTAGATATTCTTTCAACAAAGAATAGCAAGAGAATGGAGCTAGTTGGATAATAAGTAAATCGGAAAGTTTAAAATTGCATGTTCTATCTGAATCATAAAGGTAACATTTTAAGTTTCATATCTCTTTAAAACTAACAATTGATACGGATCATAATGGCTTTTTTTTTTTTTCTCTTTTGTGGCCCCTGATCCTTGTTAAAGAATAATTAAAAAAATCCAACTCTAAATGAAGCATATCAAATAAACTCAATGAAAACATTATGATAGAAACCCAAATATATTTTCAGTACTGCATTTACAAACAATATAAGCATCTTTTTCTGGGGCACAATCACAGAATATTAAACTTAAAAGGGGGTACGGTTAACCTTAAAATTAGAGCGTACTGTAAAATGTTATCCTTTTTAATGGGCAAGATTACAAGTCACGCATTATGAGTTTTCCACACGCGATATGGTCTTTTCCCAATCAATTTCCATTGCGCAACTATTACAAGTCTTGAAAAATTGCAATTGTGCGCACGCAATAGTCTGTTACGCAACAATTGTTTCCGCACTTGAAGAGCTGTGTTTTACAGAGTTCTGCAACATAAAAGCTTCACAAAACACTTCACTAATACATTGCAAAGCACAGTTACACTCATATTAACACTGCCTAATACAAATTGTTTTAAAACAAATATTGCACATAAAAGTTATAAGGGTTTAAAGATACAAGTTGCGGGTGTTAGAAAAAAAAGCAGAGGCAGGGATTTTACATTGACATATATACACATACATAGAGAAACATGGAATTATATTTATAGACATGTTTAACTATGGAGATTATGAAAATATTTTACATTACAAAGAGATATTTGCATATAGATCTCAATATATCTAGACTTATATATATTCATATACATGTCTCATAATAAATAGATATATCTGTCTAGAAATCATCACATATATAGAGAAATATTTATTTATAAATAAATAGAACATATTCCGTATTTGCATTTTCATGTACCTTTTTCCAGGTAAATACGTCATGGGCTTTGCCCAACAGATTAGGGTCTTAGTGTTTTTTCTTTCTATTTGTCTTCTCCATTGACTTCTTTGGGGAATACATGAATGCGCACACGATTTGGCTGTATGGATTACGCGGCTTAACGCACGCGCAAAATAAGTTATTATGCAACTTGTAATAGCTGCGCAACCCCAAATGTGAAAACGCCATAATGCATGCAGTGTTTTCACAACTGATTTACCGCACAACTTGTAATCTTGCCTAAAGTGTTCCCAATTATTCATTTTATTTTCTGGAGTGTATTTAATTCTTTACAGATAGATCCTATTTGCCCATTGAACCTGGCGCCTATACTGAAAATGTAAACACTTCAGTAATGACTACAGAAAAACTATGTAAACAAGAAGATTCAGAAGAAATACGCTTCCATTGGGAGGTGGGCGAGAGAGGTATTAAAATACTAATTTTCATTTTCACACTATACTGTCTTTCAACGCCTGACAATTTTTTTTAGCAAATATAACAGAATCATAAATATGTAAACCTGTAGCACAAATGTAGCAGTAAAAAACACAAGAGTAATAACACTTTTCTGCTCCATGTTAAGGTTTTAATTTAATATTAAGTTAGGTCATTTTATATAGAATGTTGCCGGCACATTTTTGGTTAAGGACCCTGGCTAGCGCTTGCTTATTGGTAGCTTTATTTAGCCAAGCAATAAGCAAGTATAACCCAGGTTCTGAACCAAAAATGGTCTGACTCCTAAGCTTTACATTCCTGCTTTTTAAATAATGATAGCAGGAGAACGAAGAAAATTTGATAATGGGAGTAAATTAGAAAGCTGCTTAAAATTGCATGCTCTATCTGAATCATGAAAGAAAAAAATTGGGTTTAGTATCCTTTTAAAAATTTCTTATATTTGCTTACGTTTTAATTTTCATAAACATATATTACAGTTAAATAAAAACAGCTCAAGGTAAATGGACACAGCATCAAAAATTGATAAAATGTTGCATTCAACATGAGAGCTAGTAAACAAGTATGAATTTAGATGCAATGGGCCCCATTTATGAAGCTGCAGATGCAGTTTCGGGACCTAAAAATTTCAGTCTCGCACAAGCAAGCCTGAAACATTGGTTAAATAGCTGTGGTCATAAGACTAGCCAATAAAAATAAGACAAACACGATGACATGATGATGCTAATATGGAGACCACAAACAAGACTAAGGCCAAGATTGTGCATTCATTTTTGCTCCTGCTCATGCATTAACCCCACTAGACTTCGGCTTTTTGCGAGTGTTGGGTTTGCGTGTGTATTACAAGTATAAAGTAAAAAGTTTTCACTTGCTTGCTAAAAAAAAGCTGAACCGTAGACTTCAATGGAGCCAAAAAGTGGAAAAACCTAAATATCCTTACTCGTACGCAAACTAGATCATATTTTTTTCAAGTGTGCTAGCCTGACATGAAAATATAAATATTTCTTCACATAGTAGAATATGTTCTATTTATTCATAAATACATATATATATATATATATAAAAACTGCCATAGATAGCAAGGCACATTCCAGCAAGCAAACACCCTGGTGCACTGCTGTAAATAGTATACAGGAAGTCCCAAGGATCCCAAGCACCGCAAAAGCGTATTAGGAACCCCAAAGCAGGTACATTAAACAAGGATTTTTATCCAAACAGTTTTTAATGGAAATGCAAAAAAGCCCAATCCAAACTTTTCGGCTCACAGCAGAGCCTTTTTCAATGGAGGCCGTGCAGACGTTTGGATTGGGCTTATTTGCATTTCCATTAAAAGCTGTTTGCATAAAAATCCTTGTTTAACGTGCCTGCTTTGGGGTTCCTGATACGCATTTGCTGTGCGTGCGATCCTTGGGACTTCCTATATATATATATATATATATATATATATATATATATATATATATATATATATATATATAATTGCTTTTATGTTTTCATCTACTTGACTGCAAAGGGTTCCAATGTATTTATACATATGTATCTGTGTTTATATGTGTATATATGTCTGTAAATACATATTTAGACATGTGTATGTATCTCCATGTTAAAGCCCTTTGCCATCCTTTTTCTAACACCTGAGACCCCATATTTTTGAGCCCTTATAATTTTATTTATGCATTTTTTTTTAAATAATTTTTATTAGATAGTATTATTATGAGTGTAAATGTTCTTTTAAATGTATTTTCGATGTGTTTTGTGACACTTTATATTCGAACGTAACAGCTAATCAGAGCTCTAATCATTCTAGCATAAATCGTGATTGCGCTCACTTGTTCACATTTACTTTCAACTTATAATATGAGCACAATTTAACTAGCGCAAAACAGTCATCCGGAGCTTTGAAGTTGGGGTATCCCGATGCAGGTTAAATACAACTGCGTACAAGCAATTGCATTTATTTTCAATTCGTAATACCAGGCTACTTTCTGATGCACTTAAAGATACGTGATAAAACCCATTTCGCTTGAATAGCTAGCGCACCATTTGTAATCTAGCCCTAAGTATTTCATTAGGTAGGCTAAGGTGGTATACGAAATAAAGAAGTCCAGCTTTTTACTTTCAACTCATATTTTATGAGCGCAACCCAACGCACGCAAAATGTTTACTTCTAGCGCAATTAGAACTTTAGCTAATAATCTGGCCCTAAATGTTTAAACACAGTTTGCCTATAGTGAATTTAACAAACGTGTATTTTCATGGAGCTTTTCAGACTTTTCACGTTAATTCATACGTGAGTGATAAGTTCAGGACATCAAAATATTGGGCAAATATTACATTCATAATTATACAGACCTCACCTGTTTACGAATCCTCCGTGTTGTGCATGTTCCCTATTTTTTGTTCAGTTTTTAGTTGTGATTAGGCTCTGTGCTGTATTTTAGCATCCACTGTTAACAATCTGTCTGGCGTCCCAGTTTCTAAAACATTCTTATATCTTTGGTGTTTCTTACTGCTCTCAGCCATATGAATAAAACATTTAACCAGTCAGCATGTTTGGCTGGAAGAAACGGCCAAATTTCATCCATCAACTTCACTAGCTATATTACCAAGTGGTTTCAGATTGTTTAATACCTCTGTAGTGCCATGATTACGTTGGTAAATAATGATAGTGAAAATTGAGATATAATTTTACTCTTGCTATTTCATTGAAGTCATTTAGAAAGAAATTTTTAACATGATTCTACCATAGTATTAATTTTATGCACTTGTCTATGAAGGTCACTCTAACTTTTTAGCATTAACGAATTTGATAAATGGAATGTAGAATGTAGGACATATAGATACATAGACATATTTGGCTAGATTGCAAGAGGAGCGCTATTTAACGCTCTCACTTAAGTGTTAACTGCACTAGAAGTAAGCTATTTGGGTGTGTGTAGTTGTTCTCATTTTAGGAGTTGAAAGTAAACTGTTTTCACTCGCGTGCTAACCCAACATGCGTAAAAACCTGAACTTAGAATATCACGCATGTGACAACCTATTCCCCCATAGAAGTCAGTGGAGCAAAAAAAATGGAAGAAAAAAATAACACCCTACTTGCGAGCACCCCAATTGCGTATTTTCAAGTACGCTAACCCGACTTGAAAATGTGAATATTTCACATTCTAGTGGTCTTCACATAGCAGAATATGTTCTATTTATTCATAAATACATATTTCTATATATACCTGATGTTTTTTTTGGCTCAAATCTATATATATAGAATTCGAAATAGTATAATTCTATTTGTATATAATTATATATAATCATGTGGAATGCTATACTACCCCAGATTGCTCTTAGGTTGTATCTATGTAAGCCCTATGTTTTAACGCACTATGCACAGATCAAGGTGTTATGGTAATGACTGTGGGGAGTCTTGTTCTGATCAGTGTCTTTGAGGGTATATATGCTTTTAAGCTAGACAGACCTGTCTAATTAATCCAGTACATAAAAATGTTCATTGTTACATTATACTGTGGTGTATAGCCCCATGCTTGTGGGTGCATCAATATTCTTAACAGGCCTAGTATGCATTTTTTTAGCTGCCAGCTGTATGTGCCCTGATTAGGGTATACTTAGGAACCTGCAGAACTTGTCCCCATAACTCGCACATGATACATCCGCTGTACACTGTATAGATGCCACTATGTACATACCTTGATTTTAGTAGTGGGTGTTTTTATGTATATATGTTTTCACTTTTATTGTATATATATATATAATCATATATAGATATTTATATATATATATATATATATATATATATATGCAAATCTATTTACAAATACATAGAACATATTCTGCTATTAATATATATATTTACAGTAAATACAACACTTTATTAAATATGAATATGAATATTGCATAAATATGGTTTTTACATGTTTTCATCTACTTAAAGGGACAGTAAACCTTAAAAATAATGTTATATAATTCTGCACATAGTCACAGGAGCGAGCTGCGCTTAGTCTTATGGCGCGGTCGGGCCGGGCTGTGACTATACAGCTGGCCTGATGCGCTGACTAAATATTACAGACCCGCTCAGCAGAGAGCGGGTCTGTAAAAGCGCCGTAATTTTTACATATTTAAAGGTAAAAAAGGCTATTAGAACTATAGCACTTAAATAATGTTATATAATTCTATGTGCAGAATTATATAACATTATTTTTAAGGTTTACTGTCCCTTTAACTGCAATTGGCTCCAATACACATATGTACACACATTAAAACATGCAAAAAAACAGATGCAAGCAAACAGCCACAACAAACTGGTCAATAGATGCATAATGTGTTTAATTTATTACTGAGCTCAACATGTGATACACTCTACATGCTTTACAAGAACTAAGTATATTTTTGTTTGCTGATTAAGATCTGTATGTAAATGATCCAACACACACTATTAGCTATAAGATAAAAAATGCAGAAATCTAGCAAAAAAATAATCAAAATAATCACAGTGGTAATTAAAATTGCCTCTGTAAAAACTAGTCAGTACAAGATTTTTAATATACGTTTTTAATTATAGTATAGTGCACAATAGTTGGACTGTTGAATTTCAACACTGTTTTTTTTTAACTGGTGTGTGTTTTTGGGTTGTGTGAACTATTTTTTTATTGTTTATCTGTGCTTCTGTTTGATGAAATTTCCTGGGCCAGCCAGTCTGATTTCCCAGTCTAACCCTTCTTTTTTTTACCCATCAGGCCCATTCAAGGGCCAAGAAATAAATCAGGATACTGACGCTTGGAAGACAGCCTCTGCAGGGCTCGAGTACTGGTGCTGCATACTGGTATTGGGTACTGAAGCAGAATATTGGTGCTTGACAGATGCCCTCTGCAACGCTTGGTACTGGAGATGGATACAGGTGCTTAGCAGAAGCTCACTGGAGGGCTTAGGTATTGGATCTGGATACTGGAGCTTGGCAGGCACTATCTAGAGGGGCTTGGGTACTGGAGCAAGATACCGGTATTTGGCAAATGCTTTCTGAAGGTATTGGGTACTGAAGCAGGCCACAGCTGAGAAAATAAATGATACTGGATATACTGGTAGCTGTGATAGGCTGGTAAAAAGAGAATAGTCTGAAGAAGAGCTAAGGTTAAGATACCAGAAAAAAAAGTCAGATAAGTCACCAAAGACAGAGAGAATTAGAAAGAGAAGTAAGAAAACAAGCCAAGTTCAGTATACCAGAGAAGCTGTTCAATCCTTCATCTAACACAGAGGAGATCCAATAAAAAGGTCAGGAGACAGTCTGGGAACAGGAGCCAGAAGATTCACCAGAACCACTTGGATAGAGGCACAGGTCAGAAGCACAAAAAGAGTGAATAAACCACAATGTTATGGCTGGGAGTGGCCTGTGAGGCAGCCTTTTATGGCAGTGCTGATTGTGTAACTAACTGCAGGTGGAACCCGAGAGCTAGCCAGTATAGGCAGCAAGTCTCAAAGAACAGTAGTAGAATACAGAGCCCTCTGGTGGCACAGGGATAGAGTAAAGGGCTGCAAACCTGTCCAAAGTTCAATCTCGGGCACGGACAGTTTTATGAGAATTAACTGTACAGTTACTAAGTATATGTTGAAATATATAAAACAGTTACATATGAGACTGGCCCTCACTTCCTCTTCTCGCAACTTTTTGTTTTATAGATACTTTTTAAGCATACTTTCCATTAACATAACCTATGTTCATCTCTGAAACTGAAAGACTGTAATATTATGTAGTAACCACCACACCAAGGTAATTCTAAAGACCTTCTGTGGTCAATATTGCAGCAGTGTTAAGTGGTTAAGGCACCAAAAATAGATCTCTATTACCTTAAAGGGACAGTCTACACCAAAATTTTTCTTATTTAAAAAGATAGATAATACCTTTATTACCCATTCCCCGTTTTTGCATAACCAACACAGTTATATTAATATACTTTTTAACTCTGTGATTACCTTGTATCTAAGCCTTTGCAGACAGCCTCCTTATCTAAATGCCTTTGACAGACATGCAGTGTAGTCAATCAGTGAAGACTCCTAAATAACTTCACGGGAGTGAGCACAATGTTATCTATATGACACATGTGAACTAGCACAGTCTAACTGTGAAAAACTTTCAAAATGCTCTGAGCTAGGAGGCGGTTTTCAACTGTTTAGAAATCAGTTTGAGCCTAGCTAGGTTTAGCTTTTCAAAAATATCACCAAGGGAACAAAGCAAATTTGATGATAAAAGTAAATTGGAAAGTTGTTTAAAATTGCATGCCCTATCTGAATCATGAAAGTTTAGTTTTGACTTTACTGTCCCTTTAAATGTCCTTTCATTTGTGCATGTAGTACTTTTGTGGCTATCATTATACCTCAACTCTCTATGTATCTTTGGGATGTTGCTGGGGTTAACTACCAAGACTTACACATGTACTAATCATCTCCTTTGTGGTCAGTAACACATATTTGGGTGTCTTACATACAGATATAACAATGGATTTTTTTTTAAATTGGCTTTTTGTTTCTAGGTACTTCCATCAACTGCAGTATTGGAAATTTGTATATTACTTATAATTTAATCTGATGAAACAGTCATAATTTTTTTTAGACATATGACTCAAATTATTGTACATTTAATTGTATGCAAGCTCGAGATATCATGTCGACATTTCAGATGGGCATTACAAAATGGTACACGTGTCCATTTTTAGTAAAATATGGATAAATTACTGGTCTATGTGCAGCTTATAAAAAAAAAAAAAAAAAACTACTTCAATGTTTGGTGATTTGAGACTGGCAATCCATTTTCATAAAATCATACTTATAATATATTTTGTTTAATTTTAATACTTCAAGTGGCATAGAGACGGATCATCAAGAGTTAATAACTATTTAATAGTTACCTAGTTAAAATAATTACAAAATTACCTGTAAAATAAATCCTAACCTAAGTTACAATTAAACCTAACACTACACTATCAATAAATTAATTAAATACAATACCTACAAATAAATACAATGAAATAAACTAACTAAAGTACAAAAAAAAAAGAACTAAGTTACAAAAAATAAAAAAATATTTACAAACATTAGAAAAATATTACAACAATTTTAAACTAATTACACCTACTCTTAGCCCCCTAATAAAATAACAAAGACCCCCAAAATAAAAAAATGCCCTACCCTATTCTAAAATTAAAATAGAAAATCTCTTTTACCTTACCAGCCCTGAAAAGGGCCCTTTGCGGGGCATGCCCCAAAGAATTCAGCTCTTTTGCCTGTAAAAAAAAACATACAATACCCCCCCCCCAACATTACAACCCACCACCCACATACCCCTAATCTAACCCAACCCACCCTTAAATAAACCTAACACTAAGCCCCTGAAGATATTCCTACCTTATCTTCACCACGCCGGGTTCACTGATTGATCCAGAAGAGCCTCCGATGTCTTGATCCAAGCAGGGGCTGAAGATGTCCATGATCCGGCTGAAGTCTTCATCCAAGTGGGAGCTGAATAGGTCCATGATCCGGCTGAAGTCTTCTATCAAGCGGCATCTTCAATCTTCTTTCTTCCCGATCCATGTTCATCCCGACGACGCGGAACATCCATCTTCACCGACGACTTCCCGACGAATGACGGTTCCTTTAAGAGCCAATTGGAATTAAAGTAAGAAAATTCTGATTGGCAGATGGAATCAGCCAATCAGAATCAAGTTCAATCCGATTGGCTGATCCGATCAGCCAATCAGATTGAGCTTGCATTCTATTGGCTGATCGGAGGCTCTTCTGGATCGATCGGTGAACCCGGCATGGTGAAGATAAGGTAGGAAGATCTTCAGGGGCTTAGTGTTAGGTTTATTTAAGGGGGGTTTGGGTTAGATTAGGGGTATGTGGGTGGTGGGTTGTAATGTTGGGGGGTATTGTATGTTTCTTTTTACAGGCAAAAGAGCTGAATTCTTTGGGGCATGCCCCGCAAAGGGCCCTTTTCAGGGCTGGTAAGGTAAAAGAGATTTTCTATTTTAATTTTAGAATAGGGTAGGGCATTTTTTTTATTTTGGGGGTCTTTGTTATTTTATTAGGGGGCTTAGAGTAGGTGTAATTAGTTTAAAATTGTTGTAATATTTTTCTAATGTTTGTAACTTAGTTCTTTTTTATTTTTTGTACTTTAGTTGGTTTATTGCATTGTATTTAATTGTAGGTATTGTATTTAATTAATTTATTGATAGTGTAGTGTTAGGTTTAATTGTAGATAATTGTAGGTATTTTATTTAATTTATTTATTGATAGTGTAGTGTTAGGTTTAATTGTAACTTAGGTTAGGATTTATTTTACAGGTAATTTTGTAATTATTTTAACTAGGTAACTATTAAATTGTTATTAACTATTTAATAGCTATTGTACCTGGTTAAAATAATTACAAAGTTGCCTGTAAAATAAATATTAATCCTAAAATAGCTACAATATAATTATAATTTATATTGTAGCTATATTAGGGTTTATTTTACAGGTAAGTATTTAGCTTTAAATAGGAATAATTTATTTAATAAGAGTTAATTTATTTTGTTAGATGTAAATTATATTTAAGTTAGGGGGGTGTTAGCGTTAGGGTTAGACTTAGCTTTAGGGGTTGATACATTTATTAGAGTAGAGTGAGATCCGGTCGGCAGATTAGGGGTTAATTATTGTAGGTAGGTGGAGGCGATGTTGGGGCAGCAGATTAGGGGTTAATAAATATAATAAAGGGGTCGGCGTTGTTAGGGGCAGCAGATTAGGGGTACATAGGGATAACGTAGGTTGCGGCGGTGTACGGAGCGGCAGATTAGGGGTTAATAATAATATGCAGGGGTCAGCGATAGCGGGGCAGCAGATTAGGGGTTAATAAATATAACATTGTGGTCGGCGGTGTTAGGGGCAGCAGATTAGGGGTACATAGGGATAACGTAGGTTGCGGCGGTGTACGGAGCGGCAGATTAGGGTTAATAATGATATGCAGGGGTCAGCGATAGCGGGGGCGGCAGATTAGGGGTTAATAAGTGTAAGGTTAGGGGTGTATAGACTCGGGTACGTTAGGGTGTTAGGTGCAGACATAGGAAGTGTTTCCCTATAGGAAACAATGGGGCTGCGTTAGGAGCTTAACGCTGCTTTTTTGCAGGTGTTAGGTTTTTTTTCAGCTCAAACAGCCCCATTGTTTTCTATGGGGGAATCGTGCACAAGCACGTTTTTGAAGCTGGCCGCGTCCGTAAGCAATGCTGGTATTTAGAGTTGCAGTGGCGGTAAATATGCTCTACGCTCCCTTTTTTGGAGCCTAATGCAGCCATTCTGTGAACTCTAAATACCAGCGGTATTTAAAAGGTGCGGGGGAAAAAAAGCATGCATAGCTGACGCACCCCTTTGGCCACAGAACTCTAAATCTAGCCGATAGTTTCTTAATAGCCTATACCTAGGTATAGAAACTTCAGTATAGGTAGGGATACTACAGGCTAAATCAGCTATTTCAAATGCCAGAATAAATGCTAAGGAGTGGTAAACAATTTAATACACTCCAGCAGGTAAAATCGATCTATGAGGACAAATTAAAGGAAATAAAGTTTTTGGGTAAACTGTCTTTTTAAAAGGACAAGAAATTAAAAATAAAACTTTTATGATTCAGAAGATGCAATTTTAAAACTTTCTAATTGACTTCTATTATCAACATCTGCCCAGTCTGTGATTTGCTGATGGCTGTTACATAATTCTGAAAAAGTACAAATATCAGAAATACTGCCCCCCCATGGGGAGCAAAGAATAGAAAGTTTATGAGTGCACTAACAGCTCCTTTGTGTGAAGAAGTTAAAACATTATCTTTAACTCATCTTAAAATTAACAATTCAAATCAGGATACCGTTGAGAATATTTGCAAAAGAAAAAACATATTATCTATATGTTACACATTGGAGCCTGCAAACAATCACTGGCAGAGGCACCCTCCAGTATTTCCGGCCGATAACTGGATACCTTGACATCAGTTGGGGGTACTGTTCAATGCTGGCTCCAAAAAAGATATAGCAGCCCACAAATTGATAAAGAAAGTTATGCATTTACAGCCTTGAAAAAGGTCTGAATATGGGCCAAAATGCGTAGCTTTCTTTATTATTTTGTGGTTTGCTATATATATTTTTTCTATCTTTTTAACTTCTTCACACAAAGGAGCTGTTAATGCATTTATAAACTCTCCATTATTTGCACCCTCAAGGGGGGCAATATTTCTGATGGATGTTACATGATACAAGGAGCAAAGAAAAGGAAGGAAATTGTGAAATGTATAAAAAATAAATAAAAACGGATCATCTGAAATTTAAAGTAATTGATATGGCATTGAGTTTCTATTATGCATTTTGTAAAATATACAGCTTTACTGTATTTAAAGGTCCTTTAACAATACTGCGTAAATTACTTTTTAATTGTTTTACATGACTTCCAAGATGAAATTGCATAATCAATTTACTTACTGTAAAACAGCAAATTATGTATGAAAATTATTTGGAGTGTGTTAATATTTAATAACAGTTCTTTGTCTTCTACTGTGCAACTGTAATGAATATTAAAAAAAACCCTGCAATATGCATGTCTAGTCACTTGACAAATTAAAGCATAACTACTAGATTAAAAAAACATCTACTGCATAAGTACGTGTAATTTACTTCAATGCACATCAATATGGGTACATTTCTATGAGTATTATTTAAAAAAAAATGTCATTTATGAGTATGGATGCTTATCCTACTCCAATAAAAAAAACTTAGTGCTCTTTGCCCCAAAAATCACAGGAAAAGAATATTTTGCATATGTAAAAAAATTGAAATTAATCCCTTTTTATGCTATAATTATATGTCATTTATATTGCTGGGTATGCTAATGAAGAACCAATGCCATCTGTCCCATTACTTACAACTGAGTACTCCAAAAAGCAGAGTGATGGAGTGATGAGACAAATCTATGTTTTTCTGAATAGCAATAACCCCTATTTGTCCATTAGTCCATTTGCTAACTTTTTTTTTTGATTCAATAATTTTTATTGGTATTTCGGTTTCAAAACATTACATCCGAGAATGATTAAATTCAACATTTGAAACATGTTTTAAATACAATAACAGTTGTCATCAATCAAAATCGTATCTGTGAACGTCTTCCATACAAAATGAAGAAAGCTTCAAGAAAAACAAAGTAGACAATAAAGGTACTACTAACCATTAATTGTTAAAAAGCTGTCCAATACTTATGCTTCATTCCTGGGGGGAGAGGAGGGGGAAGGGGGAAGAAGAAAAGATAAAAGGAAGGAGGGGGGAATTTATGTAAGAGAGAGGCATTGTAAGGTCAAGAGTTCGGATGTTCTTTAGATGTATTACTAACTTGTATGTTTCTATGTTCCGCTGACATCTTTCAGATTATGAAGGCCCTGTTCCCAGATAAAAAACATATCAGCAAAAAACTCTCGTTTTCCCATATAGTAAAAATGTTGTTTTTCTAATTCCAGAATGTGTCCTATTTCCACCACCCACTGTGTGTGCGTCGGGTATTTTGGGACTTCCATAATCTAGGTATCAGTCTCTTTGCACATGCCAACATCAGTTGAAGGAGTCTTGTGCGGTACACGCAATGTAAGTGTGGGAGAACATTGAGTAATACGAGTTTTGGGTTTAGGGTGATATCCAGGCCCAAAATTTTATTAATACAGTTTTCTATCCCTGCCAAAATTCAGACAAAAGAGGACAGTCCCACCAGATATGAGTCATAGTACCCTGCCGCCACATCGTCTCCAACAGGCTGATGAAGTAGTAGGGTAGATATATCTAAGTCGTTGGGGAGTAAGATACCATCGGGTGAGTATTTTGTAGTTCAACTCGGATATGAATAACGAAGTGGAGGCGGAGTGTGACATTTTAAAGCTATTTCTCCAGTCCTCATCTGTAAAATTTTCTAATAATTCAGATTCCCATTTCCCACGAAAGAAGGGCTGATCTGGGAAAGAGCTTCGTAATAGTTTATAGGCTATTGATAAGTGTGCTCTTTTGTTTTCAGAGTTTACACATAGTTTCTCAAATGCGGTCAGTGGTCTAAGTACGTTAGATTTATAAGTGTTGTCAGAAAGCGCATGCCTTATCTGTAGGTAAGAATACCAGCTATGGAAGGGCGAACCCAATTCCTCTTGTAGCTTTAGTCTATCTTTGATCCCTCCTGAGTCTACTATGAGGTAAACTGGTAGGTTATTTAAGTGCTCTCCCTGTGCGTGTGGGAAAAGGATGGATTTTTCAGGAAAATCTGATTGTTCAACAAAGGGGTAAGAGGCGAGACTGGGGTGGAAATTCCTACAGTATGTGTTGTCACGTGGTCCCATACGTCTAAGGTAGCTTTAATATAGTTGTTTCGATATGCTAGTAGTGGTCTGTGGGCTTTGGGCAACCATGCGATATCTCTCATAGATTGAGCTTCTAGAAGAGAGCTTTCGATTTGCACCCAAAGGGCAGAATCAGCAGAGTGGGACCAAGAGATCACTCTGGTCAAGTGTGCCGCTCTATAGTAATTTAGGAGGTTAGGGGCGTTAAGACCACCGTCTGCCTTGTGCATGTATAGCGTCTGTTGGGAAACTCTGGGCTTTTTGTAGGACCAGATGAATGAATTAAACATATTCTGTTGGGTTTTTAGGTATGAGACCGGCAGGGCCATCGGCAATGTCTGGAAGAGGAATAGATATTTTGGTATTATCATCATTTTTATAGTATTAATTCTTCCCATCCACGATAGGTGACCCTGCCTGTGCCACCCTTCTAGTAGTGTTTTTACTGAGTTTTGGAGGTTGAGATAATTATTTTGAAATAAGTCTTGGTGATTGGATGGGATTATTAGCCCCAGATATTTAAGTTTGTCGACAATCCGGAAATGTCTGTTGACTTACAAAGTCTCTATCACTATGCGGTGAGTTTAGTAATATAATTCCTGACTTCTCCATATTAATGGAGAAGTTAGATACCCGCCCGTATTCGTTCAGGGTTTGTAATAAGGCAGGTAAAGTGGTAGAAGGGGCACGGAGGGTGAAGATCACATCGTCAGCAAATAGTAAGCATTCTGGTGGATCTGGTTGAAATGTAGGCCTAGTATGTCCTCATTATCCCTTATTTTGATAGCCAGAATTTCTATGGTTATAGCAAACAATAATGGAGACAAAGGGCACCCCTGGCGGGTTCCATTAGTGATTGGGAAAGGTTGAGATAAAGTTCCATTAACTCTTACTCTAGCTTGAGGATTAGAATATAACGCTTGGATTCTTTCGACAAAAGCCTCAGAGAATCCGAACCTCGACAGGGCCCCCCACATAAATTGCCAGCTGACCCTGTCGAAGGCCTTCTCAGCATCCGTTGATAGAAGCACTAGAGGCGTTTTGTTATTGTGTGCAGTCAATAGAGAGTGCAGAACTCTAATTGTATTATCCTTGGCTTCCCTGCCCTTAACAAAACCTACTTGATCCGGGTGTATAAGCTTGGGTAGATTATATTAAGGCGATTCGCCAATATTTTAGCATAAATCTTTATATCAATGTTCAGGAGTGATATGGGTCTATAGTTACCCGCCAGGGTTCCCACCTTGTCTGCTTTCGGGATTACTGTGATTGTGGCCTCTAGTAGAGAATTGGAGAAAGTCTCTCCCCTGTCTATTGATGTAAATAATGCATATAGGGGGGGCATAACTGTGGTTGAAATAATTGATAAAATTTGGCCGATAGGCCATCCGGCCCAGGAGATTTCCCATTAGGAAGCTTTAATAGTGTTCATAATTTCTTGGATTGTTATAGGGGCATCTAGTATGTGATTATCATCTTCTGATATTTTAGGGGTCTCCAGAGTGTGAAGGTAGCGTGCAATATTATTATTAGATTCTTGGGAGATGTTGGGGTTAAGGTTGTATAGTTTAGAATAGTAGGATACAAATGCATCCGCTATTTCTTCATGCCTGCTGACCATTTTGCCAGATGGGTGAGAAATAGTTCTGATAAACGATTTATATTGTTGTCTTTTAAGTGACCTCGCCAATAGACGGCCAGCTTTGTTGCTTTCTGCAAAAAATTTGGCCTTGGTAGTTAAAGCCCTCAGGTGTGCTTTTTGAGTTAGGAATTTATTAAGACTTTCTCTAGCTGAGGTAAGGTCTGCAAGTTTTTGGGTCGAGGTCGGGTCATTCTTATGTAACCTATCTGCTTTGGTCAGGGTATCGTTAGGACGTCACCTGGGCCTTCCTCATTTTCCGTATCTTAGCCGTGTGCTTTATAAGGAACCCCCTGATATAGCATTTATATGTTTCCCAATTGTTCCCTGCAGATGTGTCTTCAGGTTTATTATTTAGAAAAAATTCATCAGTCGCCTTGGTCAGTTCATCCAGTGTCTTGGTTCGTCAGAATGGTTTCATCCAATCTCCAGTTTAGCGTATTTATTGGTTTAGAAAACCACTGGAAAGTAGATAAGACCATGCTATGATCCGACCACGGGTATGTGATATTTTAGATTGGACTAGGTTGGTTAAGAGCGTCTGGCTACAAAGTATATAGTCTAGTCTGGAGTAGGAATGTTGTGGGTGGGAAAAGAATGTGTAGTCCTTCTGTGTAGGATGTGCTATTCTCCAGGTGTCAAACAGAGAGATAGAGTGAAGAGCTGCGCTATTAGCTTTCAGAATCCTGTTACTGAGATATGACTTCCCTGTGGAGTTATCCATGGAAGGGTGCATGGTAAAATTAAGGTCCCCACCTAGAATAATTGGACCTTTTGAAATATCTAAAATGGAATTAATGATTGATTTATAAAACCTGGGGGTAGGTCTATTTGGGGCATAGACATTGACCAAAGTAACTAGGGTGCCATAGCACCGTCCTACCAAAATTAGCAGTCTTCCCTCTTTGTCTGAGTGTTTCTGAATTAGTTCAAAGGGGACATTACGTTTAATTGAGATACATACACCATTTTTCCTACTTAACCCTGAACTAAAGAAGTGTTTATCAAAGTAGCGCTCAGCTAGATGAGGTTCATTTCGTCTCTTAAATGGGTTTCTTGAAGCATAATTACGTCAATATCCTTTTTGTGGAAATCAAAGTAAGCTATGGAGCGCTTTTCAGCGGATAAAAACCCTTTCACATTTTGGCTTGCTATAGTAACAGTGTTCATTTCTATAATGTAAGGTCTGCGGTCAAAGTTATGGTCGTAAAGGTCTCCCCCTTTAATCGTTCTCTGGAAAAGGTAAAAGGAAAAAGGAAAAACGAAGGGGGGAAGGAAGTGTAGAGGATCAGAGAAATATAACTAAACTATACGTTGTGGACAAGCTAGATATGTTGTAGTATCTATTAAGTTCACAGGCAGTAGTATGGAAGTATATATGAATACAATAATGTATAAACTTGAAAAACTTTCAATAGGTGAGGCAGGTTGACAAGCCTAGAAGCTACTTACATTGCGCATCTTATATTCAGCACAGCATGAAAATAACATTCAAAAAGAGATTTAACTGAGGAGTAATTTTAATGCTTATTAAAGCCGTTTCTAGCTAACTAAGAGGTGCATCCATGTTTTGCTGGATAACTTAAGAGTATGCATTTCTGTTTGAGGTTTAACTAATCAGTACCCCCGCTACATCCTTTCGGGCTCTAAAATTAGTTGCAGAAGGTGTACTGACTCAGATCAATCGCACCTCCAGACACCCACGGCGGGCCCCCTCCACCATGAGCCGCAGCAGGTTAGATTGTGATGTTATCGGGTGAGTGGAGCAGGTCCGCCATAAGTGCCCAAAGGCACGAGGGAGATGACACAAAGCAACACAAAACAGCCAACTACGGTGTTGACTCACTAAACAAAGTTATTCTAAGAGAATCATTAAGTAATTAGTTTGAACTTTAGACAAGTTGGATTATTCAAGCATCAAAAAGGTAGTTATTACATTCCTGGAATTCTATGTTAAAAGGTAGTAGTAAACTAAATTTGCAACAATTTTAAAACTACAAGAACATCAAATTAAACACTAATACAAGGTTACAACTGATTTGTATACAGTTCAGCAGGGCATCTCCTAAGAAATACTTGCCACTTTTTACGGAATGTCAATATCCTCTGCTTAATGGTAACTGTAAGCAGAGTCCAGTCTCTAACAATTATGAACCAGCATTGTTAGATAAACAGGTCGAATCCTGCAGAATGGTATAAAACAGAGGTACTTAGCTTGGTCAGCCAGGTTGTGAAAGGTCAGATTCTGCAGGGCTGGTCTGCTTTCTTTTGAGTTGGCTTGTTGGTCTTGCCGGCCCAAGTTTCTCTGTGATTTGGGGGCCATTTTCCCCATCAAGGGATTTTGAGGTGGTAGTTCCAAATTTCCAATTGGAGCAGGGATTCCCACATGACAGAATTTGTCAATGTCAGATAGATGTCGACATTCAAATCTCTTCCCATTTTTCGTGGAGATCACTGAGGTGGGGAAACCCCATCTATAAGGGATCTTTAGTTGCCTAAGATGAAGTGTCAGGGCCGCAAATTCTCTCCTTTTTGCAGTGTCCTTATAGATAATAAGTAGGGCCGCAAATTCTCTCCTTTTTTGCAGTGTCCTTATAGATAATCTTGGTAAATCTGTATGCGGTGTCCTTGATATGACACTGTTTGCTGTTTTCTGGACAAGTTGTATATATATCTTCACGATGTTGGTAATTCTGGAATCTTACAATAATGTCTCTGGGTGGAGAGTCCTCGTCGGGTTTGGGGCGTAGGGCCCTATGTGACCTGTCTAGAGTAACATTTGTCAGTTCCATATCTTCTGCCCCAGCCATTTCTGAGAAAAGACCCTGCAAATATTCACGTATTTCATTATTTTGTACCGTTTCAGGGATGCCCCGAAAACGCAGGTTTTGGCGCCTGGTGCGATTTTCGAGGTCATCCAATTTATCCTCTATGTCTGTGAAGTTTTGTTGTTGGTGCAAGACTTTAGAAGTTAGATCAGCCATTTTCTGTGAGAATATGTATTCATGTTCCTCAAGTGAATCGACTCTGCGGCTCAGGTCTGAAATGTCTTTTTTCAGGTTAGCGCATTCCTCCTTTATGCATATCTTGACTTGATCTATTAAAGCTTTAATAGCCTTATAGGTAATAGGTGGATCAGTGGCTGTTTCGGGCTTCAGGTGTCGACCCTCTGGAGGTATCAGTGCTATCTTCTCTGTCTTCTGAGGCAGCGGGGTGTGGGGGGGGGTAGTGCCATTCTTTTGTTTATTTTTATCTACTTGTTTAAAGAAAGTACTGACAGCCTCTTGCGATCTTTGGAGTGTTTTCTGTGGTTTGTCTGATTTCCCCATCTTTCTTTGCGACATTTTTTCAAATATAGATATTGTCCTAGTTACAATAGAATAAGTGCACAGCAGTTAAATAAGCCTCACTCCCCGGGGAATTTACTCTCACAGAGTGATCACGGAAAAAGGGAAGTGGGTATGACCCGCTGACATTGAGGACAGCGGGAAAGGGAAGGGGACTGAGGCTAGGCACAAGGGCACAACTTCACTATGCACCCTCCTATGGCTCTTTCTTTCTTTTATTTATACTTTTGGTCAAATTGTGATAGACCTCTGCCCTCTGTTTTATAGGCGAAACGGGAATGTCCAGAGCAGCTACTAAGGAGCTAGTAAACAGTGCAGACACCGCGTGGTAGGATTTGAGCTCAAGCCTTAAAGAAACAATTCGGGCCCTGGTAGGTCTGCTGGTGTTTCTATTATGCACAGTCCTTAAAGCAATAGCAAAATATAAATGGCCCCATTCGTGAAGTCAGACTTAGATAGTATGAACCTTGAGCAGTGGGGAAGGCGCGAAATTTGTCAAGTTTAATCTGGCTGTGTTAGTATGTGCAGGGCCTTGCGCTGTTTATAGGACTTATGAGCCTCTGTTTAAGAGGGTTGCATAGTAGGTCCTTTTTGCAAAATGTTGGTTAAAGCTGGTTGTCAGTGTCGTGACAGGGCTATTTTCACATGGGTTTTATAAATCTTGCCACTTAATTACTGTGTCATGAGTCCCCTCAGACCTTTCATTGTGTATGTTGATATGTAGAAATGGAACAACCTTCAGTTCTGTGCCCTGACTGTATACTGCTTTGTTGTCCCCAGCTAACTGGCAGTTACTCTATTAGAAAAAAGGGCCTCCTTTGCTTTTCAAACTAGTATTACTGCCGTGTCATCTACAGCAATCCTTCGTTATTCACTAGCCGTGTCCCTCCTTTCATATAACTTATTAGGGTATCTAGCATGTTCAAGTTAGGTATTCACTGAATTCTTGTCATTTCGCTTACCGAAAGTAATTTTCGTGTCAGTTTTCACTTGCGCTCCGGAGCGGAGCCCCGACCCTCCGGAGCTGTGGTCGACCAGAGCGCTTGTGGGAAGCTTTCACTCAGTGCTGTTATCATCGGCTGTGATGTCTCCTTCGAGTTAGGCGATGTGTCTCGGCCTCTCAGTAGGAGATGAGGTGAAGTTCTAGGTAACTGTAGGTCCGGTGATCGTTAATAAGCTGCGTCACATGCACGGATCCTCCGTGCTCCACTATGCGGTTAATCGCTGTCAGGGCGAATTAATAACACTTTTGGGAGGTATCTATGTGATCCTGTTGTGTTCCCATAGCTGGATGCGTCTCTATAATTCAAAAAGGAGCTGAATAGCAAGAGATAATTTTAGTAGCTCCTGGCTTGTCTTAAGAGCCTTAGTATTTAGCGGCCATCTTAATCGGCCGCTTGCTCCGCCTCCTCCATTCGCTAACTTTATCCACATGGCCTCACGGCAAGAGGGCAGCATCTACTGCCAGCAGTTATCATTGCACAAGCAACTGCTTGCGCAGCCGTACCCCCTGCTCTCGCCCAACCAATTACACAAGAGCAGAGATTGTCAATCATCTGGTCAATCCTTTGATCTATGATTTAACTCTACCGCCTCTTAAAACCGCAGCTACTTAACTGGCATTTCAGAACTTGAAGCTGCGTCTACAGCTTCATAAATGGAACAAAATGCGCCAAATTCTGTAAAACCTGTGTGAGTTTAAATTTAAATGCACATTGATGAATTACATCTTTGAATAAAAACATATTTGCAATATACATGTATTGGCAAAAATGCTTTTAGAAAAAGCTATCACTGTTTTAGTGTTAACATTTTTCTCTGCACGTGCATGTGAAGCATAGCTAGATATTCTCAGTGCACCAGCATTTTGCATACTGCAGTTGGTCAGAGCGTCAGTGGGGCTTGTATCATGTAAGCAATTAACAAATTGAATCATTATCAGATGGTACAAGCATCTCGGGCTCTCTGAGCTAGTGCTGTGCTTCAAATGCTGGTGCACAGTGCATACTTAAATACACTTCTGAAACAGCTATAGCTTTCATTATAAGCATTTTTGCTAATACATGCATATTACAAAAATGCTTCTATACAAAACTGAAATGAATCCATGTTGATTCCAATTTTGGCTGGAATGTCCCTTTAATAACTTTGATGCAGCATCACAGCACAAAAATTGCATCAAATGTATTGCGTAACTGTGCGTTACTAGTTCCGCTGCAAAGGATAAAAGCATTATAAAAACTAGGCAGGTGCATGACCCCAAATTAGGCATACATTACAGAAAAATAAGACAACACACAAGAGGTGGGTGTAAAGGCCGCAGCCCGCATTTAATAAAATCTTTTATAAATATAACATAGTGATATAATAAAACTCTGAATACCGTATAAACATATTAACATGTGCCAATTCGTGAGGTGCTTGCCACAACAGATGAACCTTCCACAGGTGTTCATGCCAGGAACATCCCACAATCTCTCCCGCCTCTTATTAAACAAGCACCCCACGCAACATAAGGCTGCAACAAGCCCCTCGATTAACCATAAACAAACAGGGAGGGAGGGAACTTCACCTTGCTGTTGCAGCAACTTGAGAGGGGGCTGAACGTCCGTTCCCAGCCTTAAACCCCTAAGGGAAGCCCCACCCCCGATGAGCTCCACCCTCTTCATTAGCCAGCATAGGGATCAAGTTCCCCTCCGGAGATACTCTCCTCCAGGGGACATTGACCCCAAATTAGGCATACATTACAGATAAATAAGACAACACACAAGAGGTGGGTGTAAAGGCCGCAGCCCGCATTTAACAAAAATATTTTTTATAATTATAACATAGTGATTTAATAACACTCTGAATACCATATAAACATATTAACATGTGCCAATTCGTGAGGTGCTTGCCACAACAGATGAACCTTCCACAGACTTTCATGCCAGGAACATCCCACAATCTCTCCCGCCTCTTTAGGGAGGAACCAATTTACATAAATCTAACGGTTATTAAACAAGCACCCCCACCACTGCACGTCACTGACGAGCGACCCCCAAACGGGCTAAGGGCTTCAACACCCCCTACCTGATGTTAAAATTAAAAAGGTGTAGGCCCACCTCATTAAGGTGAACCCCATCTTTCAATAAAAAACAACGGCCCGTCTCACCCTCGAACTCAACATGTCTGATGCAAAAAAAAAAACAATCTTAGACACAAAGCTGCTAATGGTTCTGTTAATGTTAATCTTTCTTCTAGAGGTTTTTAACCTCCGTAAGTCCCAGGCCACCCTCCAGGGAGGTGTCTCGGATCTTGGGTGTCTCGGAGTACCACAGCTGCTCGCTCTCTCAGTGATTCACATTCCAGGTGTGGACAAGTTCAATGTCAGACCACACTACACACAGATCAGGTAACAATTCCTGCAACCTACCCACATCCTTCCTTATGCTGTCCACTAAGTCCCTCTGTGATTGGTCATTCCCCCCTGCGTGTATCACTAAAATAGCCGGAGGCCGGAACAACCTAGCATAATCCACCACCTTTCTCAGAATCTGATCCCATCTCAAGCCCCGTACCCCCAGCCACTGCAACACCACCATTTCCTCCGACAAGTTCAGCTGGGTTCCATTATTCTTCACTGCCTTACGTCCCAATAGATATAGGAATGGCCCACAATCCAACAATGAACACAATCCAAACAAACCTCTAACTTTCAATTCCGGCCGCACAATACAACCGAAAAATCCACAGACTTCCAACCACCTATTCTTCTAATCACACTCTCACCTAAACCCAAACTAGCAGCTTCCGTAGCAGCCCTTATTCGGAATGAGTGCATACGAACTCCTCCACCTCGTACCCTAACATTGCAAGGCCCGACGGAAAACCGACAGAAACTGGAAACGCGATACAGACGATCCAATCCCCATGCACCAACAAAGGCAGAAACCCGTTGGGCCGCACCTTCAAGAATGCCAACCAAGGAGGCCACCAGGCAACAAACCTCCCCCCTGTTCAAAAATCCTGATCCACCTACCCAACCCTACCCTGGTCCGTCTTTGATTTTCTAAGCCAAATCCCACACTACCCCTTCTCTAATCGACACATCTTAGCCTTTAGGCCCTCCACGTCCTTCCTATTACTCCCTACGAGCTCTGACACCCGGAAAGCCCAGAGAAAGCTAATACAAAAGCTGCCCGGAACAAAAGTGCTTCAAACTACTGAATAAACACACCCGCTCCCAACTTCCCAACCAACTGCACCAGCATATCAAAAACCACCAGGCGCCTTCTATCTCTAGAGACCTTTCCTTTAACACACCTTTCACTGCCAACTGTACTACAAACAACTTAGTTAAATCTCTCAATCCCAATAGTTTAAAAAGAAAAGCCAACACAGCTACATTCCTTTTTATCATTGATTTTGAAAACTCCCTGAGCCCCCCATTCTCTAATCCATGTCAACACAAGACTTGAGTACACCCCCTTTCTGACACCTGTACTTCCTGACTCTTTTAAATATTGTAGCACTGACCCCACGTCCTCACATAAGCCTCCAAGTACCTCGAGCTAAAGCTCCCCGGGCCACCTCTGCTAACTCAAGAAATCCAACTCCAACAGTTCTGGGGGGCAGCTGACTCCTTCCTCCGGAGCTGCTTCCCGAAATCGTGACCAATGAAGCAAGAAAGAGTGCCAGCAATAACATAAAGACAGCCTAGTACATGCACTGCCCGAAAAATAACACATTCAGCTGCATGCCATCCAACACAAACAACCTGAGCAAGCGCACAACTGGCAGCGAGCTAGATGTCAAACGATTAATCGCATAACACCACCCTCAAATTGTCTGAATGGAAAACTACCTTCCTATTCCGTAATCTCTCTCGCCAAACTCTCAAGGCCTACCACCAATGGAAAAAGCTTCAGGAATACCCAAGTTTCTTGTAAGCCCACTACTCAACCAACTAGCGGGCCACTGGCCCAACACACCAGCTTCTTGAAGTACGCACAAAAAACCCACCACTCCTGCCGCATCTGTAAACAGATGCAGCTCCTCATTAGTCACCGACTTCTCATGTACCCAACGCTCTGCCATTAAACTCTGCCAAAAACACCAGCCAAACCTTAAGGTCTCTTTTAGGGCAGCAGACAACCGTGTCGGGGTTTCGTACCTCCGCCGTGGCCAAAGAAAGTCTCCTGCAGAATACACCTTCCCACTGGGATGACCCTGCAAGCGAAATTCAGTTTTCCCACCAGGATTGTACTTCACGCAGTTGCAGCTTCTGTTTCCTCAAAGCCCTTCAATCGCGCCCCTCAGATCAACCAACTTGTCGTCAGGCAAGCAACATTCCATCTGGATGGTGTCAAACTCGATACCCTGGAAACTCAATGTTGTCACAGGGCCCTATGTCTTCTCGTGCGCCACGGGGATGCCAAAATCGCCAGCCACCCTGAAAGAAATGTTCCATTAACCTCTGACAATCTGATGAACCTGCCTTCCAAACAAATAAGGAATCATCCAGGTAATCAACGATAGATGACAAACCCAGCAATCTGGCGTACGACCCATTCCACAAAGGTGCTGAACTTCTCAAAGTACTCACACGAAATGGAACTCCCCCATTGGCAGGCATAAATCAATGTAAAAAAGCCCCCTTGGAAAAAACACCCTAACAAATTATGACAAACCCTGATGCACAGCAACAGCTGAAAGGCTGCCCTCCACGTCCACCTTACCCAACAGTGCTCATTTCCCACTGCTCTGACCCAGTGCCACCGCCTTGTCAAAGGAAGCATACCTGACCGCCCGCCACTGCCGGGTCAATGCCATCATTCACAGATGCTCCCCTTAGGAAAAGACAAGTGGTGTATCATCACGGAACCTGACCCACTGCCTTCTTAGGCACATTGCCCAATGGGGAAACCCTCAAGTTCCTGAACGGCTGATGACTAAACGGACCCGCCATTATCCCCATGCCACTCCTTTGTCCATGCTTCCCTTGAACCACCCCTGGAAAAATTCTGGCAGAACGCAAATTACCCCGAAATTTCTACATCCACAAACGGAATCCAAAAACCCTGAGCTGAACCCCTGTTAGCAACAGCTCTGCATCCCCCACCTTGCCCCTAACTTTAAGCGTAGCGGTCTAGCACAAGGCACCATCCTTCCTACCTTCACTGGCATCCGTGCCCCTTAGCAACGGCTCCCTCAGTCCCATTTCCCCCGCCCGCAGTTCCACCTTGTGTACCCCCTCCCCAATGGCCGCCTGAGCTATGAAAGGAACTCCCACCCCGCAATGGGGTCATCAATTCTAGCCAAATTTCCATGTCCCTATCCTCCCATCTCATCTCCGGCCGAACTGCCAATCTCTGCCTAAACTGCTCACCGTACCGCAACCATGCCATACCCCCGTATGTACGATAAGCCCAAGCAATTTCATAATAATAACAGAACAAAGCTGAGCACTGATCTGGGAATTTTCCCCCGATCACCGCCGCTAAAATACAAAAGGCCCTTGACCTATTGGTCAATGTCTTCGGTAGTTTACGGTACCTTTTCTTCCTCTTGTCTTCCCTCCGTCTTCTCCTTGTCACCTTTCCTGTCTTCCTTAATCTCAAGCATATGGTCATCGGTAACAGCAAAAAGATCTCCAAGAATTCCCTCTTCTAGCTCTTCTCCTTAACATCCTGTGACAGGTGTTATCCACAGTGGGCCACATGGAACACAATACAGGGCCCTCCTCATTGCACTGTCTGCCACCTTTAGCGTACTTCCCGTGCTAGTCCTGCTTACTCTGCGTCGCAGCAGCCCGTTCTCCCACCGTTCCCCTCGCTCCCTGATACTGTTGACCTTGCTCCCGCCTCCACACCCCAAGCTACTGCTGCATTTTGCCCACCTCCTGCTTGTTGCCCTGCCAGCTGTTTCTCCAGTTGTGCCAGTAGGTCCCTCAAAACCCACTCATCAACGAACTCTGAGCCCCACTTATCCCCTTGCGCACCCCACATCCGCAATCACACTTGTATTAGCACCCTCACCTGCCAATCCAGGATGTTATAGCCTCTCCATTCCCTTGCATGTTCCCACCGTACCGGCTTCCTTCCACCCTGCTGCCGCCTCCCTTGGCCTCATGACCCTTCCTCCTAGGGTAGGCGATCTGGACCTCCTCATCCTGCCACTCCGGTCTGCCCGCCCTCTCCCAGCCTTCCCCAGGTTGGCGACCTCCTCACCGCCAAGTCCTCTCCCCATTCCCTGGGCGAACAAGACTTGTCCCTGCCACCGCCCAACTTCCGCGGGCTATGGCGCATCAGAGAATTCCCTCTCTGAGGCCGTATCTGTGGAGGGGAGGCAGTGAGAAACCTATCCTGTCTGACACCCAATCCCCCCTCTTAACACTCATTCTCCCTAGGCCACTACATCTACTCTACCATTCTGATCCTTCCCCACCCCCTGCCCTGGTCCCAAAGAATGGAGCAATTGCTCCAAAGCAGCCAGGTCTCCTACCTGCCATGGTGCCACCGGCCCTGTCGATGTTCCTTCTCGAAGATCCTCCATCTCAAAGTCACTGTAGGAATGGTCCACCCACAGTGCATCAAAATTCGAGTCCAGCCTTGTGGATTCAGCAAAGTCCTCTGCACCTCCAACCACCTGCGCATCATGTTCATCCCAAGCATCTGACGCCCTCCTGCTCCCGACTGCCATCCTTCTTGTGCTGTCGGCATCTGCCGCACACACCGCCACCTGCTCCTGAGACTCTGATGTCTCCCGACTCCTCACCGCCCGGCGCCTGTGGCCCACTGGATCCTGCCTTCCGTCCATCAACCATCCCGGCTCCTCCCGTGTCCACCGAACTTTGGGATAATCTGACTGGTGGCCTTGACCTCCTCTGCGCCCTGCCCTGCTGCTCCTTGGACCTTCCCGGTTCTCTCACCACTCCTGATGGACCCACTGCTCCCAGACACTCCTGCAACACGCTATTCTTTTTCCTCTGCCATCCCTGCGCACTGCTTTCAGCAAGCCCTCCATGGTACCTCCCCAAGTCTCTGCAACCGCAAGCCTGTGATCGCAACTTCACCTTGCCGTTGCAGCGACGTGAGAGGTGGCTGACCGTCCCGTTACCCAGCTTAAACCCCTACCGGAAGCCCCCACCCCTATGAGCTCCACCCTCTTCATTAGCCGGCATATGGGTCAAGTTCCCCTCAGCGATACTCTCCTTTGGCGATACTCTCCTCCAGGGGGCATTTAGTTTTGTTTTCACAGAAAAAAATCCCAAAAAATGCACCAATTAAATTTGTTTTTAAAAAAAAAAGAAATTTTGAGGAATTCATCAGTATTCATTGTTTTCTTTAAATTACCTTAAGGGGTTAAAATACTTCCCTCTAGCGTGTTGGAGAGCCATACTAAACCAAACCCTTTTTCTCCCTAATAGGAGGCTTCGAGCAGCAGATCTCAGGAGTCTGTGTGAAAGGAGAGGTAGTTGAGCGCAAGCCCGGGAATCCGCCATGCTTAGCCTACTAGTGCAGCCTAGGTCTCTGTGAAGAAGAGATGGGATTTGCATAGCTCTCCAGCCACATTAGAAGTAAGTATATGCTACAGGAAATTTTCAGAATTTGTTTAACGAAAATTAATGTTAATGTTACACGAATATTCAGTATTCAATTTGTTTAAATTTTTTTATAAAATATGATAAAAAAAATTGAAAAAAATTTTTTTTTCTAACTTTGACCCCCAAATTCTGTTGCACATCTACAACCACCTCAAAAAAATACCTATGCTAAATAGTTTCGAAGTTTTGTCCTGAGTTTAGAAATTACCCAATGTTTACATGTTCTTTGCTTTTTCTGTAAGTTATAGGGCAATAAATACTTTGCTATTTCAAAACCTATTTTTTTTTTTCAAAGCTAGCGCTAGTTACATTGGAACACTGATATCTTTCAGGAATCCCTGAATATCCCTTGACACTGTATATATATATTTTTTTTAGAAGACATCCCAAAGTATTGTTCTAGGCCCATTTTGGTATATTTGATGCCACCATTTCACCACCAAATACGATCAAATAAAAAAAAATCATTCACTTTTTCACAAATATTAGGTTTCTCACTGAAATTATTTACAAACAGCCTGTGCAATTGTGGCACAAATGGTTGTAAATGCTTCTCTGGGATCTCCTTTGTCTCAGAAATAGAAGACATATATGGCTTTGGCGTTGCTTTTTGGTAATTAGAAGGCCACCTAAATTCTTGTTGCGCACCACATTTGTATTAGGCCCAGCAGTGAAGGGGTTTAATTAGGTAACTTGTAGAGAGCTTGTAGGGTTAATTTTAGCTTTATGGGTAGTGTAGTAGACAACCCAAAGTATTGATCTAGGCCTATTTTGATATTATTTCATGCACCATTTCACCGGCAAATGCGATCAAATAAAAAAAAATCGTTAACTTTTTCACTAACTTTGGGTTTCTCACTGAAATTATTTACAATTATTTGCAATTATGGCAACAAATGGTTGTAACTGCTTCTTGGGATCCCCTTTGTTCAGAAAATAGCAGACTTATATGGTTTTGGCATTGCTTTTTGGTGATTAGAAGGCCAATAAATGCCGCTGCGCACCAAACTTGCCCAGCAGTGGCGGGGTAAATTAGGTAGCTTGTAGGGAGTTTGAAGGGTTAATTTTAGCTTTAATGTAGAGATCAGCTTCCCACCTGACACATCCCACCCTCTGATCCCTCCCAAACAGCTCCCTTCCCTCCCCCACCCCCACAATTGTCCCCGCCATCTTAAGTACGTCTGCCAGTACTAAAATAAAAGGTTTTTTGTTTTTTAAATCATATTTGCTGTGTAGGATCCCCCCTTAGCCCCCAACCTCCCTGATCCCCCCAAAAGAGCTCTCTAACCCTCCCCCCACTAACTATTAGCCACCATTTTGGGTACTGGCAGCTGTCTGCCAGTACCCCACTTTGCAATAAAATCATTTTTTTTATATAAAAAAACAAACTTTTTCTGTAGTGTAGCTGCCCCCCTCCATACCCTACCCCACTCCCCTTCCCAGATGATCCCCATATCACTCCAAGATCCCCCCTCCTCTGCACCCACCACCGTCTCCCAGCAATCTCAATTTGGACTGTGCCTAGATCCCGCGCGCATGCGCATACCCCGGCATGAAGAATAGCTGGCCCGGAAGGAAGTTCTCCAGCGATGGACCGCCTACCTGCAACGGCTCCCACCCACCATTGATCGGCACCATCGCTGGCCGATGCAAGAAAGGGCCACAGAGTGGCTTTCTCTGCATCGGCTGTGCCTAAAAAGGTATTGCAGTGATGCCTCAATATTGAGGCATCACTGCAAATACCTTGAAAGTGGCTGGAAGCGATCAGGATCGCTTCCAGACGCTTGAAACCCTTGATGAAGTACAGGGTACGTCGCTGGTCTTTAAAGACAAGTTTGTGTAAGACGTACCCTGTATGATATGCGTTGTTAAGGGGTTAAACAACTTCTAAATTCTATTATAACATGTTCTTTGTTCTTTTAGTATAATTTCTCTTGAATAAGTTGAGACTCAGGAGCATGCATGTGTACGGAGTACTAGATGACAGCACTATTTCCTGCCATGAAGTGCTCCAGACATCTATCTAGGTATCTCTCCGGCAAAGAATACCATGGGAATAAGCAAATTTGATAATGTAAGTAAAGATTTTAACTTTCTCATCCCTTTAACTTTATTAACATAGAGATGTTCAGGTGATATTTTCTAGTCAACGTTTTACAGCTATGCTGCATCATTTTCAAGTGTTTCAACATTTGGATATCATGGCCCCTTTAAGTAAACTCACCAAATTTTATTTTTGCAAATTAATCTATGTAGAACAACATAGGAACTGGAGAGCTGATTTCTTACAGCATAAGTGGGAGACTCTTTTGAACTCTGAATTAGTTTCTTATAATCTAAAACCTTTGTAAGACAATAATCTTCCTTTTAACTGAAAATATGGTTATTTTCTAAAAAACTTTAACTTTATGCTTCATAAAACACTTCTCACCATTTCTCATGAGTAATTATAACTAAAAAAGAACTTTCATAGCATAAAGTAAATCAATAAAACACAATGTGAGATACATCTGACTTTATCATAAGAACATTTGTACTTTTTCTTTCTAAACAATACTTACGGTCTCATTTGAAATGATAGTCTATAAAGAATAGTCTGAAATTCAGCAAACAGAAGATGATCAGAATAACTGATTTTGTTAAATGTATGCACTATTGTTCAATTATATCGTCATTAAAAAACAAACAAACAAAATAATAGCATAATTGACTATATTGTGTTTTAATAACATTGATTTTGGAATATAAAGATAAAAATCCAAGTTATAAAATCTTTTACTTAAAAAGCACATGTAATCTACTATATACTGTTGGTAGAAAAAAAAAGGCTATACGGTATTTCAAAGACAATTTACTAAGGTAAGGAGGCTATAAAGAGTTAATTATAGTGTAGAATGCTACACAGACACTTTTTAACTTTTTTTTTTTAAAACTGTTTTTAACTGTTTCATTGTTATATGTACATAGGGTACCCTAGTACTATGTGAATGTAATAAATGTTTTTTTAATATCTTTTTCATTTTTTCTGATAATTTGTACTTTAGTCTACAGCTGGCGCTCCCCTTTTTTCTATTAACTTTTCCAAATGGGCTCGGCTCTCTCTTCCATGACAGGGCTGATAAAGGGGGAAGCGTAGTTCTTATGAATATTTCTGACTATAATGCAGAGCTCTCAGAACAGTTAAATGATGAAAACAGCATATATTAAAGGGACACTCAATCAAAATTAAACTTTCATTATTCAGATAGAGCATGCAATTTTAAACAACTTTCAATTTACTTCCATTAAACTAAATGTGCACAGTCTTTTTATATTTAAATTTTTTGAGTCACCAGCTCCTACTGAGCATGTGCAAGAATAAGTGTGTATGCATTTGTGAATGGCTGATGGCTGTCACATGGTTCAGGGGGAGTGGAAAAAAGGCATAACTTTTAAAATTGTCAGAAAAAAAAATCTAACTACTCAATTGAAGTTCAGAATAAGGGCTATTGCATTGTCTTGTTATCTTGCATTTGTCGATTATGCAAATTACTGTGTTGACTGTCCTTTAAGCTGTCCTCTGATCCAACAAAGTATTTCAGAGAGAATTTAGAGCTTTATTGGATTATGGGCTTGATCTTCACATTATAGACCATAATAATTTTGACAGTCTACTCCGAAAATGTTATTGCTTAAAAGATAGATAATTTCTTTATTATCAATTCCCCCGTCTTGCATAACCAATATTGTTATATTAATATACTCTTTTATCTCTGTGATTACCTTGTATCTAAGCCTCTGCAGACTGTCCCTTATCTCTGTGCTATTTACAGACTTGCATTTTAGCTAATTAGTGCTGACTCATGGATAAATCCACTGGACTGAGCATAATGCGTCTATGTGTCAGGAGCGAACCTACTGCAGGTGCAAGAGCTGCCACTGCAACGGGGTCTGAGACTGGAGGGGGCCCAGAGTCAAAACAGCTAAATAGACTAAGCTTGGAGCAGAAAATAGAAAAAAAATGCGCTGTTCTATTTTTTTTTTTAAATTGCGCTGTGTATTTTACTTTTTTTAGTTGTGCTATTTGTTTGCCGTGTCACTGTCACGTGTTTCTTTGCTGACCCGTATGTAAAAGATAAAAAGGATGGGTGACGGTCATGCTGAGTATTTGGATGAATGTGCAGTATTTGAATGTATGCAGTTTTTGCATGAATTAATGGATGGGTGGGAATGTAATGTTAACGTCATGAAAACATTTGTGCTGATCCGACTCTTCAGGTGCAGAGTATACTAAAAAAGTAGAACTGCATTTAAAGGGACACTGGACCTAAATTTTATCTTTCAATGATTCAGATATGGGGGCCCTATTTATGAAAGGTCTGTCGGACCATGATCCGACAATTGCGGATCATGTCCCGACAGGACCTCGCTGAATGCGGAGAGCAATACGCTCTACCGCATTCAGCATTGCACCAGCAGCTCTTGTTATCTGCTGGTGCAAACGGCCACCCCCCTGCAGATTCGCAGCCAATCGGCCGCTAGCAGAGGGTGTCATCAACCCGATCGTATTCGATCGGGTTTGAATTGCGGCGATTGGTCTGTCCACCTCCTCAGAGCAGGCGGACAGGTTATGGAGCAGCGGTCTTTAGACCGCTGCTTCATAAACTAGTGTTTCTGGCGCGATAGATAGGCCCCAGAGCATGCAATTTTAAGCAACTTTTTAATTTACTCAATTTTTTCTTCATTCTCTTGCTATGTAAGTTTAGAATACCAACCCATTTTTGGTTCACAACCTGGGTTGTCCTTACTGATTGGTGGATAAATGCTGTCCAGGGTTCTGAACCAAAAATGTGCTGGCTCCTTAGCTTAGATGCCTTCTTTTTCAAATAAAGATAGCAAGAGAACAAGAAAAAATGATAATAAGGAGTAAATTAGATAGTTGCTTAAACGTGCATGATCTATCTGAATCATGAAGAAAAAAATTTGCATCAGTATCCCTTTACAGTTAAAGGGACATGACACCCACATTTTTTCTTTCATGATTTAGAACGAGAATGCATTTTAAAAATCTTTCTAATTTACCTTCTTTTATCTAATTTGTTTTATTCTCTTGATATTCTTTGCTGAAAAGCATATCTAGATATGCTCAGTAGCTGCTGATTGGTTGCTGCACATAGAAACCTCATGTGATTGGCTCACCCATGTGCATTGCTTTTTCTTCAACTAAGGATATCTAAAAAATTAAGCAAAATAAATAATGAAGTAAATTGTAATGTGGTTTAAATTTGTATGTTCTATCTGAATCATGAAAGAAAGATTTTGGGTTAGTGGTCCTTTAATCCTATAGAAATTTGGTTAGACTTCACTTCATAATGTATTACCAGTTAGCTCAAAATCTTTTAGTATAGATACATCTAGAACAGATCATGTATGTATAAAGATTTTGAGCTTTTGGTAATCTCAGTAGAATGGTATGTCCAAATTTTAAAGTAAAGAAAATTACTTGTTCTGCTTTGAGAGTTTTCTTTTTTTTTTTATACTAAAATGTGCAGTAAACTAATAAAGGATACATTATTGTCACTTTATATATCCTCACTTTTTCTGCAGAAAGTACTTTTGCAAGCAAACACATGGAAAAATATCTTGCAGGAAAGGTTTACATGTATGGAATTGTGTCCCTGACACAATTTTTAATACTAAATACTTTTTTCAGCAAGACGTTTTTCCATGTGTTGCAAAGTACTTTATTGCAGAAAATGTGGATATATAAAGTGACAATAAATAAATAGTGATAGAGATTTCTGTAAATATCCCCACTATTCCTCTCTCCTTGGGTTGCAAATTCACCAAGGACTCAAATCAGCACAAAGAATATAACTCTGTCAGAAACTAAATATCTCAGGACTAGAAAGTTTACAGCATTTTATATATACAGTATATATATTCAATCCACTAACTTTGAGTTATTTTTTCTTTTGGGATGGGGTGGAAGGTGGGGCCCAAAAATTGTTTTTGCACCAGGGGCCCTCTGTTATAAAGAACTGTCAGGGTGGATTTGCACTCAACCACCTCAAAAGAAAAAAGCAACTGCCAGGGTGTCAGGAAAAATTAATTGTATCCAATATTAGTAAAGATCCGCACTCACTGGACTTGTGTCATTTGTGATATTTATTATACTATAATAAATATTACAATTGACACAAGTCCAGTTAAGTGTGGATCTTTACTATATTTTATATAGATATTAGACTAGATTACAAGTGTTGCGGTACGGATATTACCGCTGAAAAATTGGCCATTACGCTAGAATGGCAGGAACGCATATTACGAGTTGCAGCTGTATAGCTATACCGCAAGCATTTTAGCCTGTAACGCAACGTCCATTTCGCACTCAAAAAAATGACGTTTGAGTGCGGGATTTTTCCATAGCGCGTATTACAGGTTGTGCGGTCCAGCTAGAATGCTTGTGTTACAGCCTATATGACACAATCCCATACCGCCATCTGTGAGCAGTGTTATGGATTTTGCGAAAACAAAAATGTTTAACAAAAACTCATAACTAAAATGTTACAAAGTACACTAACACCCATAAACTACCTATTAACCCCTAAACCAACCGCCTGTCGCATTGCAAACACTATATTAAACTTATTAACCCCTAAACCTCCAGCCCCCCACATCGTAACTAAACTAAACCTATTATCCCCTAAATCTGCCAGCCCCCGCATCACAAAACACTAAATTGACACTATTAACCCTAAACCTAACACCCCCCTAAACTTTAAATTAAAATTACAATATAACTATCTTAAAATAAATAAGAACTTACCTGTGAAAAAAACAAAAAACCAAAAAACTAAGTTTAAACTATAAATGAACCTAAACATAGCTATTCTAATAAAATACAAAAAAAATACCAATTAAATACCTAAATTTAAAAAAATAAAAAACCTAATACTAACGGGAAAAAAATAAATCTAAAATTACAAAAAATAATAAACACTAAATTACAAAAAATAAAAAAACGAAATAATCAAAAATAAAAAACAATTACACCTAATCTAATAGCCCTATAAAATATAAAAAGCCCACCCAAAGTAAAAAACACCCCCTAGCCTACAATAAACTACCAATAGCCTTTAAAAGGGCATTTTGTAGGGCATTGCCCTACGTTTAAACAGCTATTTTACCTTGAAAAAAATACAAAGTCTCCCCCAACAGTAAAACCTACTACCACCAACCCCCCCAAAATAAAAAACCTAAGTCTAAGAAAAAAACCTAAGCTACCAATTGCCCCTAAAGCGGCATTTGTATGGGCATTGCCGTTTAAAAGGGCATTCAGCTCTTTTATTGCCCTTAAAAGGGCTTTCAGCTCTTTTACAAGCCCAAAGCCCCTAATCTTAAAAAAGATACCACCCCAAAAAACAACCCCCCCCCCCCAGAAAATCTTCTAATGGTTTCTGAAGTATGGTCATCTATCCTCATCCAGGCGGCGAGACGTCTTCTACCAGGCGGGCGACACCATCATCCACTCTCGGGACGTCTTCTATCTTCATCCCGGTGGTGCGGAGCAGAGCTATCCTGGACGGCGAATGACATCTTGCGCGGATCGTCCTCTGTCTTCATATGATCACCGCTGTACACTGAAGTTGAATGCAAGATACCCGTTTCAAAATGGCGTACCTTGATACCTATTGGCTGATTTGATTCTTCAAATCAGCAATAGGATGAGAGCTTCTGAAATCCTATTGGCTGTTACAAATATTTTTTTCTAGGTAAAAAGAGCTGTTTTACTTAGGGCAATGCCCTACAAAAGGCCCTTTTAAGGGCTATTGGTAGTTCATGGTAGGTTAGGTGTGTTTTTATTTTTACAGGGCTATTACATTAGGTGTAATTGGTTTTATTTTGATCATTTTGTTTATTATTTTTTGTAATTTAGTGTTTATTATTTTTTGTAATTTTGGATTTTTTATTTTTTTTGTAGTTTTTTTTTTTAATTTTAAATTTAGGTTTTTAATTGTTTTTTTTTTTATTTTCACAGGTAGTTTTTGTTTATTTTGAGATAATTACATAGCAATTTTAATTTAAAGTTAGAAGGGGGGGTGTTAGGTTTAGGGGTTAATAGATTAATTTAGTTTATTGCGATGTGGGAGCGTCTTGAATAGCGCTTGCTGATTAGTGGCTACATTTTAGCCACAATCAGCAAGAACTACCCAGGTGCTGAACCAAAAATGGGCACGCTTGTAAGCTTACATTCCTGATTTTTCAAATAAAGAAAGATGCCAAGTCTGAGTGAATGTATATTAGGGATGGCCAAATATCTTTTTTTCACCTACATTTGAATGAAAAATAAGTGTTTTCATTGACAAATGTTCTATCATATAAATACTGGCATAAAATAAATGTTAATGTTGTTCAAAAAATTGAATTAAACATTAAAATATTACATTTTTAATTCTGATTCCAATTAGTGTACAATACTGAGAACCACAATTCAAATACTAACATATACAGTCTGGAATGTTAAATTTAATATTTGAACAATTTAGATTTGATAAATCTAAATGTTTAAAATTAGATAATCTATTTATTACCCATAAACCAAGTTTTGCATAACCAACGCTGCTATATTAATATAGTTTTTATCTTTATGATTATCTTGTATCTAAGCTTCTGCAGTGCCACCCCATAGAAGTCTATGGGAAAGGGAGTTAGCTGACCTCTAGATCTTAGTGTGCATGAGTCTTGTGCGCTAAATGTTTACTTTCAGCTTGTAATACAATGATAAACAAGAAGAACTAGATTTACGCTGAGCACAGTTAGAGTGTGATAGAAGTGTATTGCTCTACTTATCTAGGTCATACAGGCCCATTATCAAAGCTCCGTACGGAGCTTGAAGGCCGTGTTTCTGGCGAGTCTTCAGACTCGCCAGAAACACACATTATGAAACAGCGGTCTAAGCAGGCGGACAGGAATCGCCGGAAATCAACCCGATCGAGTACAATCGGGTTGATTGACACATCCCTACTGGAGCCGATTGGCCGTGAGTCAGCAGGGGGCGGCGTTGCACCAGCAGCTCTTGTGAGCTGCCTGGTGCAATGTTAAATGCGGAGAGCGTATTGCTCTCCACATTTAGCGAGGTCTTGCGGACCTGATCCGCAGTGTCGGATCAGGTCCCACAAGCCCTTTGATAAATTGGGGCCATAGAGTAGACATATAGCCACACATTTTGTAATCCAGATTAGAATGTTAAAACTTTCAAACCTCTGAGCATCTGACGCAGCAGTTATTCAGTGTTTAAAATGTTGCAGTAAAAGTCATAGGATTGGCAAAACTTTATTGAAAAGTATATAAAAGCATATACAAGCTGTAGCTTTATTATATAGGGGATAAAAATGTGTCTTACTTAAAGGATAGAGCATGCAATTTTAAGCAACTTTCTAATTGACTCCTTCTATCAATTTTTCTTTGTTCTCTTGCTATCTTTATTTAAAGCTTAGGAGCCAGCCCATTTTAGGTTCAGTGCCCTAGATAGTTAAGCAAGCATAACTCAGGTTCTGAACTAAAAATGGACCGGCTCTTAATCTTCACATTCCTGATTTTTAAATAAAGATATCAAAAGAACAAAGAAAATTGATAATAGGAGTAAATTAGAAAGTTGTTTAAAACTGCATGCTCTATCTGAATCATTAAATAAAAAATTTGGGTTGTGTCCATTTAAAAAAGGTTTTTCCGGCGGAGCCTGGAACTCAGTGTGAATGGAGGTATAGTTCCTGAGCTCCGTTAAACACTGCTCAATATATATTGCTAACGGGCAAATAACTCTCCAGCTGAAGCTGAAAGATGTCAGGGGAAGTTGTGTGGACTGCACTGTAACGGCTGAGAGACCAATCCAGCCGCCATAAGACCTGACAAGTAGCGGATACACGACGGAGCAGGCAGAGCCGCAAGCCGCCCGCCATCTTGACCATAAGGCCTGCCAGATATAGGCCATCAGGAGACGCAATGATCTGACTGCCGGATCGAACACCAAGGCGGTAAGACACTAAAGCCGGGTTCCGGACTCTATCCGACTATATAAATTAGCAGCCCTGTACCGGAGCGCCCGTCAGCCATTTAAACTAAGAGGTGACTGAGTGGATGAGCGGTTCTTCCTTCATCCTTACTAGTGCTGCGGCTGGCGATTCGATGCAGGGATATAATAATAAAAAGCCAAGTGCCGATTATAAGCAATACTTACCTACGGATGGGGACAAATATCCTCATGAAGGTAGCACACCAAATAGTGACTGAGAAGTCTGGCTACTAATGCCTGCAGCACCCGCCTATTAAAAAAAAAGAACTGTTATTGACAAGTGGTGCAGGAAAAGAGTCGGTTAGAAACTTACGACACAAACTGCAACCACATGGGACTCTAACTTCATTAAGTGTTAACACAGGAAAGAGAGGATTAGCCTGCCACATAACAAATCTGTGCTAAGGGGATATGAAAACCATACCAACACTAAGGCCTAGATTTAGAGTTCGGCGGTAGCCGTCAAAACCAGCGTTAGAGGCTCCTAACGCTGGTTTTGGCCGCCCGCTGGTATTTGGAGTCAGTGATTAAAGGGTCTAACGCTCACTTTACAGCCGCGACTTTTCCATACCGCAGATCCCCCTACGCCATTTGCGTAGCCTATCTTTTCAATGGGATCTTTCTAACGCTGGTATTTAGAGTCGTTTCTGCAGTGAGCGTTAGAGCTCTAACGACAAGATTCCAGCCGCCTGAAAAAAGCAGGAGTTAAGAGCTTTCTGGCTAAAGCCGGTTTATAAAGCACATAACTACTGTACCCTAAACTACACTAACACCCATAAACTACCTATGTACCCCTAAACCGAGGTCCCCACATCGCCGCCACTCGATTAAAATTTTTAACCCCTAATCTGCCGACCGCCACCTACGTTATACTTATGTACCCCTAATCTGCTGCCCCTAACCCCGCCGACCCCTATTATATTTATTAACCCCTAACTTGCCCCACACAACGTCGCCGCAAGCTACTTAAAATAATTAACCCCTAATCTTCCGACCGCAAATCGCCGCCACCTACGTTATCCCTATGTACCCCTAATCTTCTGCCCCTAACATCGCCGACCCCTATGTTATATTTATTAACCCCTAATCTGCCCCCCACAACGTCGCCGACACCTGCCTACACTTATTAACCCTAATCTGCCGACCGGACCTGAGCGCTACTATAATAAAGTTATTAACCCCTAATCCGCCTCACTAACCCTATCATAAATAGTATTAACCCCTAATCTGCCCTCCCTAACATCGCCGACACCTACCTTCAATTATTAACCCCTAATCTGCCGACCGGAGCTCACCGCTATTCTAATAAATGTATTAACCCCTAAAGCTAAGTCTAACCCTAACACTAACACCCCCCTAAGTTAAATATAATTTTTATCTAACGAAATAAATTAACTCTTATTAAATAAATGATTCCTATTTAAAGCTAAATACTTACCTGTAAAATAAATCCTAATATAGCTACAATATAAATTACATTTATATTATAGCTATTTTAGGATTAATATTTATTTTACAGGTAACTTTGTATTTATTTTAACCAGGTACAATAGCTATTAAATAGTTAAGAACTATTTAATAGTTACCTAGTTAAAATAATTACAAATTTACCTGTAAAATAAATCCTAACCTAAGATATAATTAAACCTAACACTACCCTATCAATAAAATAATTAAATAAACTACCTACAATTACCTACAATTAACCTAACACTACACTATCAATAAATTAATTAAACACAATTGCTACAAATAAATACAATTAAATAAACTATCTAAAGTACAAAAAATAAAAAAGAACTAAGTTACAGAAAATAAAAAAATATTTACAAACATAAGAAAAATATTACAACAATTTTAAACTAATTACACCTACTCTAAGCCCCCTAATAAAATAACAAAGACCCCCAAAATAAAAAATTCCCTACCCTATTCTAAATTTAAAAAGTTACAAGCTCTTTTACCTTACCAGCCCTGAACAGGGCCCTTTGCGGGGCATGCCCCAAGAAGTTCAGCTCTTTTGCCTGTAAAAGAAAACATACAATACCCCCCCCCCCAACATTACAACCCACCACCCACATACCCCTAATCTAACCCAAACCCCCCTTAAATAAACCTAACACTAAGCCCCTGATGATCTTCCTACCTTGTCTTCACCATGCCAGGTTCACCGATCCGTCCTGGCTCCAAGATCTTCATCCAACCCAAGCGGGGGCTAGACATCCACTGAAGAAGTCCAGAAGAGGGTCCAAAGTCTTCCTCCTATCCGGCAAGAAGAGGACATCCGGACCGGCAAACATCTTCTCCAAGCGGCATCTTCTATGTTCTTCCATCCGATGACGACCGGCTCCATCTTGAAGACCTCCAGCGCGGATCCATCCTCTTCTTCCGACGACTAGACGACGAATGACGGTTCCTTTAAGGGACGTCATCCAAGATGGCGTCCCTCGAATTCCGATTGGCTGATAGGATTCTATCAGCCAATCGGAATTAAGGTAGGAATTTTCTGATTGGCTGATGGAATCAGCCAATCAGAATCAAGATCAATCCGATTGGCTGATCCAATCAGCCAATCAGATTGAGCTCGCATTCTATTGGCTGATCGGAACAGCCAATAGAATGCGAGCTCAATCTGATTGGCTGATTGGATCAGCCAATCGGATTGAACTTGATTCTGATTGGCTGATTCCATCAGCCAATCAGAAAATTCCTACCTTAATTCCGATTGGCTGATAGAATCCTACAAGCCAATCGGAATTCGAGGGACGCCATCTTGGATGACGTCCCTTAAAGGAACCGTCATTCGTCGTCTAGTCGTCGGAAGAAGAGGATGGATCCGCGCTGGAGGTCTTCAAGATGGAGCCGGTCGTCATCGGATGGAAGAACATAGAAGATGCCGCTTGGAGACGATGTGTGCCGGTCCGGATGTCCTCTTCTTGCCGGATAGGAGGAAGACTTTGGACCCTCTTCTGGACTTCTTCAGTGGATGTCTAGCCCCGCTTGGGTTGGATGAAGATCTTGGAGCCAGGACGGATCGGTGAACCTGGCATGGTGAAGACAAGGTAGGAAGATCATCAGGGGCTTAGTGTTAGGTTTATTTAAGGGGGGTTTGGGTTAGATTAGGGGTATGTGGGTGGTGGGTTGTAATGTTGGGGGGGGGGGTATTGTATGTTTTCTTGTACAGGCAAAAGAGCTGAACTTCTTGGGGCATGCCCCGCAAAGGGCCCTGTTCAGGGCTGGTAAGGTAAAAGAGCTTGTAACTTTTTAAATTTAGAATAGGGTAGGGAATTTTTTATTTTGGGGGTCTTTGTTATTTTATTAGGGGGCTTAGAGTAGGTGTAATTAGTTTAAAATTGTTGTAATATTTTTCTTATGTTTGTAAATATTTTTTTATTTTCTGTAACTTAGTTCTTTTTTATTTTTTGTACTTTAGATAGTTTATTTAATTGTATTTATTTGTAGCAATTGTGTTTAATTAATTTATTGATAGTGTAGTGTTAGGTTAATTGTAGGTAATTGTAGGTAGTTTATTTAATTATTTTATTGATAGGGTAGTGTTAGGTTTAATTATATCTTAGGTTAGGATTTATTTTACAGGTAAATTTGTAATTATTTTAACTAGGTAACTATTAAATAGTTCTTAACTATTTAATAGCTATTGTACCTGGTTAAAATAAATACAAAGTTACCTGTAAAATAAATATTAATCCTAAAATAGCTATAATATAAATGTAATTTATATTGTAGCTATATTAGGATTTATTTTACAGGTAAGTATTTAGCTTTAAATAGGAATCATTTATTTAATAAGAGTTAATTTATTTCGTTAGATAAAAATTATATTTAACTTAGGGGGGTGTTAGTGTTAGGGTTAGACTTAGCTTTAGGGGTTAATACATTTATTAGAATAGCGGTGAGCTCCGGTCGGCAGATTAGGGGTTAATAATTGAAGGTAGGTGTCGGCGATGTTAGGGAGGGCAGATTAGGGGTTAATACTATTTATGATAGGGTTAGTGAGGCGGATTAGGGGTTAATAACTTTATTATAGTAGCGCTCAGGTCCGGTCGGCAGATTAGGGGTTAATAAGTGTAGGCAGGTGTCGGCGACGTTGTGGGGGGCAGATTAGGGGTTAATAAATATAACATAGGGGTCGGCGATGTTAGGGGCAGAAGATTAGGGGTACATAGGGATAACGTAGGTGGCGGCGATTTGCGGTCGGAAGATTAGGGGTTAATTATTTTAAGTAGCTTGCGGCGACGTTGTGTGGGGCAAGTTAGGGGTTAATAAATATAATATAGGGGTCGGCGGGGTTAGGGGCAGCAGATTAGGGGTACATAAGTATAACGTAGGTGGCGGTCGGCAGATTAGGGGTTAAAAATTTTAATCGAGTGGCGGCGATGTGGGGGGACCTCGGTTTAGGGGTACATAGGTAGTTTATGGGTGTTAGTGTAGTTTAGGGTACAGTAGTTAAGAGCTTTATAAACCGGCGTTAGCCAGAAAGCTCTTAACTCCTGCTTTTTTCAGGCGGCTGGAATCTTGTCGTTAGAGCTCTAACGCTCACTGCAGAAACGACTCTAAATACCAGCGTTAGAAAGATCCCATTGAAAAGATAGGCTACGCAAATGGCGTAGGGGGATCTGCGGTATGGAAAAGTCGCGGCTGTAAAGTGAGCGTTAGACCCTTTAATCACTGACTCCAAATACCAGCGGGCGGCCAAAACCAGCGTTAGGAGCCTCTAACGCTGGTTTTGACGGCTACCGCCGAACTCTAAATCTAGGCCTTAGTGTTGGTATGGTTTTCATATCCCTTAGCACAGATTTGTTATGTGGCAGGTTATCCTCTCTTTCCCTGTGTTAACACTTAATGAAGTTAGAGTCCAATGTGGTTGCAGTTTGTGTCGTAAGTTTCTAACCGACTCTTTTCCCTGCACCACTTGTCATTAACAGTTCTTTTTTTTTTTAATAGGCGGGTGCTGCAGGCATTAGTAGCCAGACTTCTACAGTCAACTATTTGGTTGGCATGTGCTACCCTTCCTGAGGATATTTTGTCCCCATCCGTAGGTAAGTATTGCTTATAATCAGGCACTTGGCTTTTTATTAAGTTATATCCCTGCATCGGAATCGCCAGCCGCAAGCACTAGTAAGGATGAGAGGAAGAACCCGCATCATCCACTCAGTCACCTCTTAGTTATAAATGGCTGAGGGCGCTCCGGTACAGGGGCTGCTAATTTATATAGTAGGATAGAGTCCGGAACCCGGCTTTAGTGTCTTACCGCCCTTGGTGTTCGATTCGGCAGTCAGATCATTGCGTCTCCTGATGGCCTCATTATCTGGCAGGCCTTATGGTCAAGATGGCGGCGGCTTGAGGCTTGCCTGCTCCGTCGTGTATCCGCTACTTGTCAGGTCTTTATGGCGGCTGGATTGGTCTCTCAGCGTTACAGTGCAGTCCACACTCAACTTCCCCTGACATCTTTCAGCTTCAGCTGGAGAGTTATTTGCCCGTTAGCAATATATATTGAGCAGTGTTTAACGGAGCTCAGGAAACTATACCTCCATTCACACTGAGTTCCAGGCTCCGCCGGAAAAACCTTTTTTAAATGGACACAACCCAAATTTTTTATTTAATGATTCAGATAGAGCATGCAGTTTTAAACACTTTCTAAATTACTCCTATTATCAATTTTCTTTGTTCTTTTGATATCTTTATTTAAAAATCAGGAATGTGAAGATTAAGAGCCCGGTCCATTTTTAGTTCAGAACCTGAGTTATGCTTGCTTAACTATCATAAGGGCACTGAACCTAAAATGGGGCTGGCTCCTAAGCTTTAAATAAAGATAGCAAGAGAACAAAGAAAAATTGATAGAAGGAGTCAATTAGAAAGTTGCTCTAAAATTGCATGCTCTAATCCTTTAAGTAAGACACATTTTTATCCCCATATATAATAAAGCTACAGCTGTAGATGCTTTTATAATACTTTTCAATAAAGTTTTGCCAATCCTATGACTTTTAACTGCAACATTTTAAACACTGAAAAACTGCTGCGTCAGATGCTCAGGGTTTGAAAGTTTTAACATTCTAATCTGGATTACAAAATGTGTGGCATAAATGTCTACTCTATGGCCCCCAATTTATCAAAGGGCTTGTGGACCTGATCCGACACTGCGGATCAGGTCCGCAAGACATCGCTAAATGTGGAGAGCAATACGCTCTCCGCATTTAACATTGCACCAGCAGCTCACAAGAGCTGCTGGTGCAACGCCCGCCCCCTGCTGACTTCACGGCCAATCGGCCTCCAGTAGGGATGTGTCAATCAACCCGATTGTACTCGAATCGGGTTGATTTCCGGCGATTCCTGTCCGCCCTGCTTAGGACCGCTGTTTCTTAAGTTGTGTTTCTGGCGAGTCTGAAGACTCGCCAGAAACACGGCCCTTCAAGCTCCGTACGGAGCTTGAAGAAATGGGCCTGTATGACCTAGATAAGTAGAGCAATTACACTTCTTTCACACTCTAACTGTGCTCAGCGTAAATCTAGTTCTCTTGTGTTATCATTGGTATTACAAGCTGAAAGTAAACATTTAGCGCACAAGACTCACATGCACACTAAGATCTAGAGGTCAGCCTAACCTCCCTTTCCCATAGACTTCTATGGGGTGCACTGCAGAAGCTTAGATACAAGAATATTATCATAAAGATAAAAAACTATATTAATATAGCAGCGTTGGTTATGCAAAACTTGGTTATGGGTATATAATAGATTACTCTATATTTTAAACATTTAGATTTATCAAATCTAAATGTTCAAATATTAAATTTAACATTCCAGACTGTATATGTTAGTATTTGAATTGTGGTTCTCAAGTATTGTACACCTAATGGGAATCTCAGAATTAAAATGTAATATTTTAATGTTTAATTCAATTTTTTGAACAACATTAACATTTATTTTTATGCACAGTATTTATTATGATAGAACAGTTGTCAATTGAAAACACTTATTTTTCATTCAAATGTAGGGAAAAAAAGATATTTGGCCATCCCTAATATACATTCACTCAGACTTGGCATCTTTCTTTATTTGAAAAATCAGGAATGTAAGCTTACAAGCTGGCACCATTTTTGGTTCCTGCACCTGGGTAGTTCTTGCTGATTGGTGGCTAAATGTAGCAACTAATCAGCAAGCGCTATTCAAGATGCCTCCACACATCGCAATAATAACTAAATTAATCTATTAACCCCTAAACTAACACCCCCCTTCTAACTTTAATAAATAAATTGCTATGTAATTCATCTCAAAATAAACAAAAACTTACCTGTGAAAATAAAAAAAAACAATTAAAAACCTAATTTAAAAATTAAAAAAAAAAACTACAAAAAAAAAAAATAAAAAATCCAAAATTACAAAAATAATAAACACTAAATTACAAAAAAATAATAAACAAATGATCAAAAATAAAACCAATTACACCTAATGTAATAGCCCTGTAAAAAATAAAACACACCTAACCTACCATGAACTACCAATAGCCCTTAAAAGGGCCTTTTGTAGGGCATTGCCCCTAAGTAAAACAGCTCTTTTACTAGAAAAAATATCTTGAACAGCCAATAGGATTTCAGAAGCTCTCATCCTATTGGCTGATTTGAAGAATCAAATCAGCCAATAGGAATGCAAGGTACGCCATTTTGAAACGGGTATCTTGCATTCAACTTCAGTGTACAGCCGGTGATCATATGAAGACAGAGGACGTTTCCGCGCAAGATGTCATCGCCGTCCAGGATAGCTCTGCTCCGCACCACCGGGATGAAGATAGAAGACGTCCGAGATGGATGATGGTGTCGCCCGCCTGGTTGAAGACGTCTCGCCGCCTGGATGAGGATAGATGACCAGACTTCCAGAAACCATTAGAAGATTTTCTGGGGGGGGGGGGGTTGTTTTTTTGGGGTGGTTCTTTTTTAAGATTAGGGCTTTGGGCTTGTAAAAGAGCTGAAAGCCCTTTTAAGGGCACTAAAAGAGCTGAATGCCCTTTTAAACGGCAATGCCCATAACAAATGCCGCTTTAGGGGCAATTGGTAGCTTAGGTTTTTTTTCTTAGACTTAGGTTTTTTATTTTGGGGGGGTTGGGTGGGTAGTAGGTTTTACTGTTGGGGAGACTTTTGTATTTTTTTCAAGGTAAAATAGCTGTTTAACGTAGGGCAATGCCCTACAAAGGCACCTTTTAAAGGCTATTGGTAGTTTATTGTAGGCTAGGGGGTGTTTTTACTTTGGGTGGGCTTTTTTATTTTTATAGGGCTATTAGATTAGGTGTAATTGTTTTTATTTTTGATTATTTCGTTTTTTTATTTTTTTGTAATTTAGTGTTTATTATTTTTTGTTAATTTTAGATTTATTTTTTTCCGTAGTATAGGTTTTTTATTTATTTTAAATTTAGGTATTTAATTGGTATTTTATTTTGTATTTTATTAGAATAGCTATGTTAGGTTCATTTATAGTTTAAACTTAGTTTTTTGGTTTTTTTGTTTTTTTTCACAGGTAAGTTCTTATTTATTTTAAGATAGTTATATTGTAATTTTAATTTAAGTTTAGGGGGGTGTTAGGTTTAGGGTTAATAGTTCAATTTAGTGTTTTGTGATGCGGGGGCTGGCAGTTTAGGGGTTAATAGGTTTAGTTTAGTTACGATGTGGGGGGCTGGAGGTTTAGGGGTTAATAAGTTTAATATAGTGTTTGCAATGCGACAGGGCGGTGGTTTAGGGGTTAATAGGTAAGTTTATGGGTGTTAGTGTACTTTGTAACATTTTAGTTATGAGTTTTGTTAAACATTTTTGTTTCGCAAAAATCCATAACTACTGCTCTCAGATGGCGGTATGGATTGTGTCATATAGGCTGTAACACAAGCATTCTAGCTGGACCGCACCAACCTGTAATACGGCGCTATGGAAAATCCCGCACTCAAACGTCATTTTTTTGAGTGCGAAATGGACGTTGCGTTACAGGCTAAAATGCTTGCGGTATAGCTATACAGCTGCAACTCGTAATATGCGTTCCTGGCCATTCTAGCGTAATGGCCAATTTTCTGCGGTAATATCCGTACCGCAACACTTGTAATCTAGCTAAAATCTCATTATAAAATATAGTAAAGATCCACACTTACTGGACTTGTGTCAATTGTAATATTTATTATAGTATAATAAATATCACAAATGACACAAGTCCAGTGAGTGCGGATCTTTACTATATTGGATACAATTAATTTTTCCTGACACCCTGGCAGTTGCTTTTTCTTTTGAGGTGTGAGTGCAAATCCACCCTGACTGTTCTTTCATGAACAGAGGGCCCTGGTGCAAAAACAATTTTGGGCACCACCTTCCACCCCATCCCAAAAGAAAAAATAACTCAAAGTTAGTGGATTGAATATCATATACTGTATATATAAAATGCTGTAAACTTTCTAGTCCTGAGATATTTTAGTTTCTGACAGAGTTATATTCTTTGTGCTGATTGAGTCCTGGTGAATTTGCACACCAAGGACGAGAGGAATAGTGGGGATATTTACAGAAATCTCTTTCACTATTTATTTATTGTCACTTTATATATCCTCATTTTTCTGCATAAAGTACTTTTGCAAACATCTGGAAAAACGTCTTGCTGAAAAAAGTATTTATGTATTAAAAATTGTGTCAGGGACACAATTCCCATACATGTAAACCTTTCCTGCAGATATTTTTCCATGTGTTTGCTTGCAAAAGTACTTTTCTGCAGAAAAATGAGGATATATAAAGTGACAATAATGTATCCTTTATTAGTTTACTGCACATTTTAGTATAAAAAAAAAAAGAAAACTCTCAAAGCAGAACAAGTAATTTTCTTTACTTTTAAAATTTGGACAGTACCATTCTACTGAGATTACCAAAAGCTCAAAATCTTTATACATACATGATCTGTTCTAGATGTATCTATACTAAAAGATTTTGAGCTAACTGGTAATACATTTATGAAGTGAAGTCTAACCAAATTTCTATAGGATTAAAGGACCACTAAACCCAAAATCTTTCTTTCATGATTCAGATAGAACATACAAATTTAAACCACATTACAATTTACTTCTATTATTTATTTTGCTTAATTTTTTAGATATCCTTAGTTGAAGAAAAAGCATGCACATGGGTGAGCCAATCACATGAGGTTTCTATGTGCAGCAACCAATCAGCAGCTACTGAGCATATCTAGATATGCTTTTCAGCAAAGAATATCAAGAGAATAAAACAAATTAGATAATAGAAGTAAATTAGAAAGATGTTTAAAAATGCATTCTCGTTCTAAATCATGAAAGAAAAAATGTGGGTGTCATGTCCCCTTTAACTGTAAAGGGATACTATGCCAAATTTTTTTCTTTCATGATTCAGATAGATCATGCACGTTTAAGCAACTATCTAATTTACTCCTATTATCATTTTTTCTTTGTTCTCTTGCTATCTTTATTTGAAAAGAAGGCATCTAAGCCTAAGGAGCCAGCACATTTTTGGTTCAGAACCCTGGACAGCATTTATCCACCAATCAGTAAGGACAACCCAGGTTGTGAACCAAAAAATGGGTTGGATTCTAAACTTACATAGCAAGAGAATGAAGAAAAAATTGGAGTAAATTAAAAAGTTGCTTAAAATTGCATGCTCTGGGGCCATATCTATCGCGCCAGAAACACTAGTTATGAAGCAGCGGTCTAAAGACCGCTGCTCCATAACCTGTCCGCCTGCTCTGAGGAGGTGGACAGACATCGCCGCAATTCAACCCGATCGAATACGATCGGGTTGATTGACACCCTCTGCTAGCGGGCCGATTGGCTGCGAATCTGCAGGGGGTGGCGTTGCACCAGCAGATAACAAGAGCTGCTGGTGCAATGCTGAATGCGGAGAGCGTATTGCTCTCCGCATTCAGCGAGGTCTGTCGGACATGATCCGCAATGTCGGATCATGTCCGACAGACCTTTCATAAATAGGCCCCCCATATCTGAATCATGAAAGATAAAATTTAGGTCCAGTGTCCCTTTAAATGCAGTTCTACTTTTTTAGTATACTCTGCACCTGAAGAGTCGGATCAGCACAAATGTTTTCATGACGTTATCATTACATTCCCACCCCATCCATTAATCATGCAAAAACTGCATACATTCAAATACTGCACATTCATCCAAATACTCAGCATGACCTCACCCCACTCCTTTTTATCTTTTACATACGGGTCAGCAAAGAAACACGTGACAGTGACACGGCAAACAAATAGCACAACTAAAAAAAGTAAAATACACAGCGCAATTTAAAAAAAAAAATAGAACAGCGCATTTTTTTTTTCTATTTTCTGCTCCAAGCTTAGTCTATTTAGCTGTTTTGACTCTGGGCCCCCCTCCAGTCTCAGACCCCGTTGCAGTGGCAGCTCTTGCACCTGCAGTAGGTCTGCTCCTGACACATAGATCGCATTATGCTCAGTCCAGTGGATTTATCCATGAGTCAGCACTAATTAGCTAAATGCAAGTCTGTAAATAGCACAGAGATAAGGGACAGTCTGCAGAGGCTTAGATACAAGGTAATCACAGAGATAAAAAGTATATTAATATAACAATATTGGTTATGCAAGACTGGGGAATTGATAATAAAGAAATTATCTATCTTTTAAGCAATAACATTTTCGGAGTAGACTGTCAAAATTATTATGGTCTATAATGTTAAGATCAAGCCCATAATCCAATAAAGCTCTAAATTCTCTCTGAAATACTTTTGTTGGATCAGAGGACAGCTTAAAGGACCAGTCAACACAGTAGATTTGCATAATCGACAAATGCAAGATAACAAGACAATGCAATAGCCCTTAGTCTGAACTTCAATTGAGTAGTAGATTTTTTTTTCTGACAATTTTAAAGTTATGCCTTTTTCCACTCCCCCTGAACCATGTGACAGCCATCAGCCATTCACAAATGCATACACACTTATTCTTGCACATGCTCAGTAGGAGCTGGTGACTCAAAAAATTTAAATATAAAAAGACTGTGCACATTTAGTTAATGGAAGTAAATTGGAAAGTTGTTTAAAATTGCATGCTCTATCTGAATAATGAAAGTTTAATTTTGATTGAGTGTCCCTTTAATATATGCTGTTTCATCATTTAACTGTCTGAGAGCTTCTGCATTATAGTCAGAAATATTCATAAGAACTACGCTTCCCCCTTTATCAGCCTGTCATGGAAGAGAGAGCCGAGCCCATTTGGAAAAGTTAATAGAAAAAAGGGAGCGCCAGCTGTAGACTAAAGTACAAATTATCAGATAAAATGAAAAAGATATAAAAAAACATTTATTACATTCACATAGACTAGGGTACCCTATGTACATATAACAATGAAACAGTTAAAAACAGTTTAAAAAAAAAAGTTAAAAAGTGTCTGTGTAGCATTCTACACTATAATGAACTCTTTATAGCCTCCTTACCTTAGTAAATTGTCTTTGAAATACCGTATAGCCTTTTTTTTTTTCTTAACAACAGTATATAGTAGATTACATGTGCTTTTTAAGTAAAAGATTTTATAACTTGGATTTTTATCTTTATATTTCCAAAATCAATGTTATTAAAACACAATATAGTCAATTATGCTATTATTTTGTTTGTTTGTTTTTAATGACGATATAATTGAACAATAGTGCATACATTTAACAAAATCAGTTATTCTGATCATCTTCTGTTTGCTGAATTTCAGACTATTCTTTATAGACTATCATTTCAAATGAGACCGTAAGTATTGTTTAGAAAGAAAAAGTACAAATGTTCTTATGATAAAGTCAGATGTATCTCACATTGTGTTTTATTGATTTACTTTATGCTATGAAAGTTCTTTTTTAGTTATAATTACTCATGAGAAATGGTGAGAAGTGTTTTATGAAGCATAAAGTTAAAGTTTTTAGAAAATAACCATATTTTCAGTTTAAAAGAAGATTATTGTCTTACAAAGGTTTTAGGATTATAAGAAACTAATTCAGAGTTCAAAAGAGTCTCCCACTTATGCTGTAAGAAATCAGCTCTCCAGTTCCTATGTTGTTCTACATAGATTAATTTGCAAAAATAAAATTTGGTGAGTTACTTAAAGGGCCATGATATCCAAATGTTGAAACACTTGAAAATGATGCAGCATAGCTGTAAAACGTTGACTAGAAAATATCACCTGAACATCTCTATGTTAATAAAGTTAAAGGGATGAGAAAGTTAAAATCTTTACTTACATTATCAAATTTGCTTTATTCCCATGGTATTCTTTGCCGGAGAGATACCTAGATAGATGTCTGGAGCACTTCATGGCAGGAAATAGTGCTGTCATCTAGTACTCCGTACACATGCATGCTCCTGAGTCTCAACTTTTCAAGAAATTATACTAAAAGAACAAAGAACATGTTATAATAGAATTTAGAAAGTTGTTTAACCCCTTAACAACGCATATCATACAGGGTACGTCTTACACAAACTTGTCTTTAAAGACCAGCGACGTACCCTGTACGTCATCAGGGGTTTCAAGCGTCTGGAAGCGATCCTGATCGCTTCCAGCCACTTTCAAGGTATTGCAGTGATGCCTCAATATTGAGGCATCACTGCAATACCTTTTTAGGCACACCGATGCAGAGAAAGCCACTCTGTGGCCCTTTCTGCATCGGCCAGCGATGGTGCCGATCAATGGTGGGTGGGAGCCGTTGCAGGTAGGCGGTCCATCGCTGGAGAACTTCCTTCCGGCCAGCTATTCTTCATGCCGGGTATGCGCATGCGCGCGGGATCTAGGCACAGTCCAAATTGAGATTGCTGGGAGACGGTGGTGGGTGCAGAGGATGGGGGATCTTGGAGTGATATGGGAGTCATCTGGGAAGGGGAGGGGGTAGGGTATGGAGGGGGGCAGCTACACTACAGAAAAAGTTTGTTTTTTTTATAAAAAAAATGATTTTATTGCAAAGTGGGTACTGGCAGACAGCTGCCAGTACCCAAAATGGTGGCTAATAGTTAGTGGGGGGAGGGTTAGAGAGCTCTTTTGGGGGGATCAGGGAGGTTGGGGGCTAAGGGGGGATCCTACACAGCAGAATATGATTTAAAAAACAAAAAACCTTTTATTTTAGTACTGGCAGACGTACTTAAGATGGCGGGGACAATTGTGGGGTGGGGGAGGGAAGGGAGCTGTTTGGGAGGGATCAGAGGGTGGGATGTGTCAGGTGGGAAGCTGATCTCTACATTAAAGCTAAAATTAACCCTTCAAACTCCCTACAAGCTACCTAATTTACCCCGCCACTGCTGGGCAAGTTTGGTGCGCAGCGGCATTTATTGGCCTTCTAATCACCAAAAAGCAATGCCAAAACCATATAAGTCTGCTATTTCTGAACAAAGGGGATCCCAGAGAAGCATTTACAACCATTTGTGCCATAATTGCAAATAATTGTAAATAATTTCAGTGAGAAACCCAAAGTTAGTGAAAAAGTTAACGATTTTTTTTATTTGATCGCATTTGCCGGTGAAATGGTGGCATGAAATATATCAAAATAGGCCTAGATCAATACTTTGGGTTGTCTACTACACTACCCTAAAGCTAAAATTAACCCTACAAGCTCTCTACAAGTTACCTAATTAACCCCTTCACTGCTGGGCCTAATACAAATGTGGTGCGCAACAGAATTTAGTGGCCTTCTAATTACCAAAAAGCAACGCCAAATCCATATATGTCTTCTATTTCTGAACAAAGGAGATCACAGAGAAGCATTTACAACCATTTGTGCCACAATTGCACAGGCTGTTTGTAAATAATTTCAGTGAGAAACCTAATATTTGTGAAAAAGTGAATGATTTTTTTTTTATTTGATCGTATTTGGTGGTGAAATGGTGGCATCAAATATACCAAAATGGGCCTAGAACAATACTTTGGGATGTCTTCTAAAAAAAATATATATATACATGTCAAGGGATATTCAGGGATTCCTGAAAGATATCAGTGTTCCAATGTAACTAGCGCTAGCTTTGAAAAAAAAAAAATAGGTTTGGAAATAGCAAAGTATTTATTGCCCTATAACTTACAGAAAAAGCAAAGAACATGTAAACATTGGGTATTTCTAAACTCAGGACAAAACTTCGAAACTATTTAGCATAGGTATTTTTTGGTGGTTGTAGATGTGCAACAGAATTTGGGGGTCAAAGTTAGAAAAAAAAATTTTTTTTCAATTTTTTTTATCATATTTTATAAAAAAAATTAAACAAAATGAATACTGAATATTCGTGTAACATTAACATTAATTTTCGTTAAACAAATTCTGAAAAATTTCCCTGTAGCATTATACTTACTTCTAATGTGCTGGAGAGCTATGCAAATCCCATCTCTTCTTCACAGAGACCTAGGCTGCACTAGTAGGCTAAGCATGGCGGATTCCCGGGCTTGCGCTCAACGACCTTCTCCTTTCACACAGACTCTGAGATCTGCTGCTCGAAGCCTCCTATTAGGGAGAAAAAGGGTTTGGTTTAGTATGGCTCTCCAACACGCTAGAGGGAAGTATTTTAACCCCTTAAGGTAATTTAAAGAAAACAAATGAATACTGATGAATTCCTCAAAATTTCTTTTTTTTTTTAAAAACAAATTTAATTGGTGCATTTTTTGGGATATTTTTTCTGTGAAAACAAAACTAAATGCCCCCTGGAGGAGAGTATCGCCAAAGGAGAGTATCGCTGGAGGGGAACTTGACCCATATGCCGGCTAATGAAGAGGGTGGAGCTCATAGGGGTGGGGCTTCCGGTAGGGGTTTAAGGCTGGTAACGGACGGTCAGCCACCTCTCAAGTCGCTGCAACGGCAAGGTGAAGTTGCGATCACAGGCTTGCGGTTGCAGAGACTTGGGAGGTACCATGGAGGGCTTGCTGAAAGCAGTGCGCAGGATGGCAGAGGAAAAAGGAATAGCGTGGTTGCAGGAGTGTCTGGGAGCAGTGGGTCCATCAGGAGTGGTGAGAGAACCGGAAGGTCCAGAGGAGCAGCAGGGCAGGCCGCAGAGGAGGTCAAGGCCACCAGTCAGATTATCCCAAGAGTTCGGTGGACACGGGAGGAGCCGGGATGGTGATGGACGGAAGGCAGGATCCAGTGGGCCCAGGCGCCGGGCGGTGAGGAGTCGGGAGACATCAGAGTCTCAGGAGCAGGTGGCGGGTGTGTGCGGCAGATGCCGACAGCACAAGAAGGATGGCAGTCGGGAGCAGGAGGGCGGCAGATGCTTGGGATGAACATGATGCGCAGGTGGTTGGAGGTGCAGAGGACTTTGCTGAATCCACAAGGCTGGACCCGAATTTTGATGCACTGTGGGTGGACCATTCCTACAGTGACTTTGAGATGGAGGATCTTCGAGAAGGAACATCGACAGGGCCGGTGGCACCATGGCAGGTAGGAGACCTGGCTGCTTTGGAGCAATTGCTCCATTCTTTGGGACCAGGGCAGGGGGTGGGGAAGGATCAGAATGGTAGAGTAGATGTAGGGCCTAGGGAGATGAGTGTTAAGAGGGGGGATTGGGTGTCAGACAGGATAGGTTTCTCACTGCCTCCCCTCCACAGATACGGCCTCAGAGAGGGAATTCTCTGATGCGCCATAGCCCGCGGAAGTTGGGCGGTGGCAGGACAAGTCTTGTTCGCCCAGGGAATGGGAGAGGACTTGGGCGGTGAGGAGGTCGCCTACCTGGGGAAGGCTGGAGAGGGCGGCAGACCGGAGTGGCAGGATGAGGAGGTCCAGATCGCCTACCCCTAGGAGGAAGGTCATGAGGCCAAGGGAGGCGGCAGCAGGGTGGAAGGAAGCCGGTACGGTGGAACATGCAAGGGAAGGAGAGGCTATAACATCCTGGATGGCAGGTGAGGGTGCTAATACAAGTGTGATTGCGGATGTGGGTGCGCAAGGGATAAGTGGGGCTCAGAGTTCGTTGATGAGTGGTTTGAGGGACCTACTGGCACAACTGGAGAAACAGCTGGCAGGGCAACAAGCAGGAGGTGGGCAAAATGCAGCAGTAGCTTGGGGTGTGGAGGCGGGAGCAAGGTCAACAGTATCAGGGAGCGTGGGAACGGTGGGAGAACGGGCTGCTGCGACGCAGAGTAGCAGGACTAGCACGGGAAGTACGCTAAAGGTGGCAGACAGTGCAATGAGGAGGCCCTGTTTGTGTTCCATTGGCCCACTGTGGATACACCTGTCACAGGATGTTAAGGAGAAGAGCTAGAAGAGGGAATTCTTGGAGATCTTTTTGCTGTTACCGATGGACCAGATGCTTGAGATTAAGGAAGACAGGAAAGGTGACAAGGAGAAGACGGAGGAAGACAAGAGGAAGAAAAGGTACCGTAAACTACCGAAGACATTGACCAATAGGTCAAGGGCCTTTTGTATTTTAGCGGCGGTGATCGGGGGAAAATTCCCAGATCAGTGCTCAGCTTTGTTCTGTTATTATTATGAAATTGCTTGGGCTTATCGTACATACGGGGGTATGGCATGGTTGCGGTACGGTGAGCAGTTTAGGCAGAGATTGGCAGTTCGGCCGGAGATGAGATGGGAGGATAGGGACATGGAAATTTGGCTAGAATTGATGACCCCATTGCGGGGTGGGAGTTCCTTTCATAGCTCAGGCGGCCATTGGGGAGGGGGTACACAAGGTGGAACTGCGGGCGGGGGAAATGGGACTGAGGGAGCCGTTGCTAAGGGCACGGATGCCAGTGAAGGTAGGAAGGATGGTGCCTTGGCTAGACCGCTACGCTAAAGTTAGGGGCAAGGTGGGGGATGCAGAGCTGTTGCTAACAGGGTTCAGCTCAGGGTTTTGGATTCCGTTTGTGGATGTAGAAATTTCGGGTAATTTGCGTTCTGCCAGAGATTTTCCAGGGGTGGTTCAAGGGAAGCTGGACAAAGAGTGGCATTGGGGAGAATGGCGGGTCCGTTTAGTCATCAGCCGTTCAGGAACTTGAGGGTTTCCCCATTGGGCAATGTGCCTAAGAAGGCAGTGGGTCAGTTCCGTATGATACACCACTTGTCTTTTCCTAAGGGAGCATCTGTGAATGATGGCATTGACCCGGCAGTGGCGGCGGTCAGGTATGCTTCCTTTGACAAGGCGGTGGCACTGGTCAGAGCAGTGGGAAATGAGGCACTGTTGGGTAAGGTGGACGTGGAGGCAGCCTTTCAGCTGTTGCTGGTGCATCAGGTTTGTCATAATTTGTTAGGGTGTTTTTTCCAAGGGGCTTTTTACATTGATTTATGCCTGCCAATGGGGAGTTCCATTTCGTGTGAGTACTTTGAGAAGTTCAGCACCTTTGTGGAATGGGTCGTACGCCAGATTGCTGGTTTGTCATCTATCGTTGATTACCTGGATGATTCCTTATTTGTTGGGAAGGCAGGTTCATCAGATTGTCAGAGGTTAATGGAACATTTCTTTCAGGTGGCTGGCGATTTTGGCATCCCCGTGGCGCACGAGAAGACATAGGGCCCTGTGACAACATTGAGTTTCCTGGGTATCGAGTTTGACACCATCCAGATGGAATGTTGCTTGCCTGACGACAAGTTGGTTGATCTGAGGGGCGCGATTGAAGGGGCTTTGAGGAAACAGAAGCTGCAACTGCGTGAAGTACAATCCCTGGTGGGAAAACTGAATTTCGCTTGCAGGGTCATCCCAGTGGGAAGGGTATTCTGCAGGAGACTTTCTTTGGCCACGGCGGGAGGTACGAAACCCCGACACGGTTGTCTGCTGCCCTAAAAGAGGACCTTAAGGTTTGGCTGGTGTTTTTGGCAGAGTTTAATGGCAGAGCGTTGGTACAGGAGAAGTCGGTGACTAATGAGGAGCTGCATCTGTTTACAGATGCGGCAGGAGTGGTGGGTTTTTTTGTGCGTACTTTCAAGGAAGCTGGTGTGTGGGCCAGTGGCCCGCTAGTTGGTTGAGTAGTGGGCTTACAAGAAACTTGGTATTCCTGAAGCTTTTTCCATTGGTGGTGGCCTTGAGAGTTTGGCGAGAGAGATTACGGAATAGGAAGGTAGTTTTCCATTCAGACAATTTGAGGGTGGTGTATGCGATTAATCGTTTGACATCTAGCTCGCTGCCAGTTGTGCGCTTGCTCAGGTTGTTTGTGTTGGAATGCATGCAGCTGAATGTGTTTTTTCGGGCAGTGCATGTACTAGGCTGTCTTTATGTTATTGCTGGCACTCTTTCTTGCTTCCAGTGGTCACGATTTCGGGAAGCAGCTCCGGAGGAAGGAGTCAGCTGCCCCCCAGAACTGTTGGAGTTGGATTTCTTGAGTTAGCAGAGGTGGCCCGGGGAGCTTTAGCTCGAGGTACTTGGGAGGCTTATGTGAGGACGTGGGGTCAGTGGCTACAATATTTAAAAGAGTCAGGAGTACAGGTGTCAGAAAGGGGGTGTACTCAAGTCTTGTTGACATGGATTAGAGAATGGGGGGCTCAGGGAGTTTCAAAATCAATGATAAAAAGGAAGGTAGCTGTGTTGGCTTTTCTTTTTAAACTATTGGGATGGAGAGATTTAACTAAGTTGTTTGTAGTACAGTTGGCAGTGAAAGGTGTGTGTAAAGGAAAGGTCTCTAGAGATAGAAGGCGCCTGGTGGTTTTTGATATGCTGGTGCAGTTGGTTGGGAAGTTGGAGCGGGTGTGTTATTCAGAGTTTGAAGCACTTTTGTTCCGGGCAGCTTTTGTATTAGCTTTCTTCTGGGCTTTCCGGGTGTCAGAGCTCGTAGGGAGTAATAGGAAGGACGTGGAGGGCCTAAAGGCTAAGGATGTGTCGATTAGAGAAGGGGTAGTGTGGATTTGGCTTAGAAAATCAAAGACGGACCAGGAAGGGTTGGGTAGGTGGATCAGGATTTTTGAAACAGGGGGGAGGTTTGTTGCCTGGTGGCCTCCTTGGTGGCATTCTTGAAGGTGCGGCCCAACGGGTTTCTGCCTTTGTTGGTGCATGGGGATGGATCGTCTGTATCGCGTTTCCAGTTTCTGTCGGTTTTCCGTCGGGCCTTTGCAATGTTAGGGTACGAGGTGGAGGAGTTCGGTATGCACTCATTCCGAATAAGGGCTGCTACGGAAGCTGCTAGTTTGGGTTTAGGTGAGAGTGTGATTAGAAGAATAGGTGGTTGGAAGTCTGGATGTTTTCGGTTGTATGTGCGGCCGGAATTGAAAGTTTAGAGTTTTGTTTGGATTGTGTTCATTGTTGGATTGTGGGCCATTCCTATATCTATTGGGACGTAAGGCAGTGAAGAATAATGGAACCCAGCTGAACTTGTCGGAGGAAATGGTGGTGTTGCAGTGGCTGGGGGTACGGGGCTTGAGATGGGATCAGATTCTGAGAAAGGTGGTGGATTATGCTAGGTTGTTCCGGCCTCCGGCTATTTTAGTGATACACGCAGGGGGGAATGACCAATCACAGAGGGACTTAGTGGACAGCATAAGGAAGGATGTGGGTAGGTTGCAGGAATTGTTACCTGATCTGTGTGTAGTGTGGTCTGACATTGAACTTGTCCACACCTGGAATGTGAATCACTGAGAGCGAGCAGCTGTGGTACTCCGAGACACCCAAGATCCGAGACACCTCCCTGGAGGGTGGCCTGGGACTTACGGAGGTTAAAAACCTCTAGAAGAAAGATTAACATTAACAGAACCATTAGCAGCTTTGTGTCTAAGATTGTTTTTTTTTTTTGCATCAGACATGTTGAGTTCGAGGGTGAGACGGGCCGTTGTTTTTTATTGAAAGATGGGGTTCACCTTAATGAGGTGGGCCTACACCTTTTTAATTTTAACATCAGGTAGGGGGTGTTGAAGCCCTTAGCCCGTTTGGGGGTCGCTCGTCAGTGACGTGCAGTGGTGGGGGTGCTTGTTTAATAACCGTTAGATTTATGTAAATTGGTTCCTCCCTAAAGAGGCGGGAGAGATTGTGGGATGTTCCTGGCATGAAAGTCTGTGGAAGGTTCATCTGTTGTGGCAAGCACCTCACGAATTGGCACATGTTAATATGTTTATATGGTATTCAGAGTGTTATTAAATCACTATGTTATAATTATAAAAAATATTTTTGTTAAATGCGGGCTGCGGCCTTTACACCCACCTCTTGTGTGTTGTCTTATTTATCTGTAATGTATGCCTAATTTGGGGTCAATGTCCCCTGGAGGAGAGTATCTCCGGAGGGGAACTTGATCCCTATGCTGGCTAATGAAGAGGGTGGAGCTCATCGGGGGTGGGGCTTCCCTTAGGGGTTTAAGGCTGGGAACGGACGTTCAGCCCCCTCTCAAGTTGCTGCAACAGCAAGGTGAAGTTCCCTCCCTCCCTGTTTGTTTATGGTTAATCGAGGGGCTTGTTGCAGCCTTATGTTGCGTGGGGTGCTTGTTTAATAAGAGGCGGGAGAGATTGTGGGATGTTCCTGGCATGAACACCTGTGGAAGGTTCATCTGTTGTGGCAAGCACCTCACGAATTGGCACATGTTAATATGTTTATACGGTATTCAGAGTTTTATTATATCACTATGTTATATTTATAAAAGATTTTATTAAATGCGGGCTGCGGCCTTTACACCCACCTCTTGTGTGTTGTCTTATTTTTCTGTAATGTATGCCTAATTTGGGGTCATGCACCTGCCTAGTTTTTATAATGCTTTTATCCTTTGCAGCGGAACTAGTAACGCACAGTTACGCAATACATTTGATGCAATTTTTGTGCTGTGATGCTGCATCAAAGTTATTAAAGGGACATTCCAGCCAAAATTGGAATCAACATGGATTCATTTCAGTTTTGTATAGAAGCATTTTTGTAATATGCATGTATTAGCAAAAATGCTTATAATGAAAGCTATAGCTGTTTCAGAAGTGTATTTAAGTATGCACTGTGCACCAGCATTTGAAGCACAGCACTAGCTCAGAGAGCCCGAGATGCTTGTACCATCTGATAATGATTCAATTTGTTAATTGCTTACATGATACAAGCCCCACTGACGCTCTGACCAACTGCAGTATGCAAAATGCTGGTGCACTGAGAATATCTAGCTATGCTTCACATGCACGTGCAGAGAAAAATGTTAACACTAAAACAGTGATAGCTTTTTCTAAAAGCATTTTTGCCAATACATGTATATTGCAAATATGTTTTTATTCAAAGATGTAATTCATCAATGTGCATTTAAATTTAAACTCACACAGGTTTTACAGAATTTGGCGCATTTTGTTCCATTTATGAAGCTGTAGACGCAGCTTCAAGTTCTGAAATGCCAGTTAAGTAGCTGCGGTTTTAAGAGGCGGTAGAGTTAAATCATAGATCAAAGGATTGACCAGATGATTGACAATCTCTGCTCTTGTGTAATTGGTTGGGCGAGAGCAGGGGGTACGGCTGCGCAAGCAGTTGCTTGTGCAATGATAACTGCTGGCAGTAGATGCTGCCCTCTTGCCGTGAGGCCATGTGGATAAAGTTAGCGAATGGAGGAGGCGGAGCAAGCGGCCGATTAAGATGGCCGCTAAATACTAAGGCTCTTAAGACAAGCCAGGAGCTACTAAAATTATCTCTTGCTATTCAGCTCCTTTTTGAATTATAGAGACGCATCCAGCTATGGGAACACAACAGGATCACATAGATACCTCCCAAAAGTGTTATTAATTCGCCCTGACAGCGATTAACCGCATAGTGGAGCACGGAGGATCCGTGCATGTGACGCAGCTTATTAACGATCACCGGACCTACAGTTACCTAGAACTTCACCTCATCTCCTACTGAGAGGCCGAGACACATCGCCTAACTCGAAGGAGACATCACAGCCGATGATAACAGCACTGAGTGAAAGCTTCCCACAAGCGCTCTGGTCGACCACAGCTCCGGAGGGTCGGGGCTCCGCTCCGGAGCGCAAGTGAAAACTGACACGAAAATTACTTTCGGTAAGCGAAATGACAAGAATTCAGTGAATACCTAACTTGAACATGCTAGATACCCTAATAAGTTATATGAAAGGAGGGACACGGCTAGTGAATAACGAAGGATTGCTGTAGATGACACGGCAGTAATACTAGTTTGAAAAGCAAAGGAGGCCCTTTTTTCTAATAGAGTAACTGCCAGTTAGCTGGGGACAACAAAGCAGTATACAGTCAGGGCACAGAACTGAAGGTTGTTCCATTTCTACATATCAACATACACAATGAAAGGTCTGAGGGGACTCATGACACAGTAATTAAGTGGCAAGATTTATAAAACCCATGTGAAAATAGCCCTGTCACGACACTGACAACCAGCTTTAACCAACATTTTGCAAAAAGGACCTACTATGCAACCCTCTTAAACAGAGGCTCATAAGTCCTATAAACAGCGCAAGGCCCTGCACATACTAACACAGCCAGATTAAACTTGACAAATTTCGCGCCTTCCCACTGCTCAAGGTTCATACTATCTAAGTCTGACTTCACGAATGGGGCCATTTATATTTTGCTATTGCTTTAAGGACTGTGCATAATAGAAACACCAGCAGACCTACCAGGGCCCGAATTGTTTCTTTAAGGCTTGAGCTCAAATCCTACCACGCGGTGTCTGCACTGTTTACTAGCTCCTTAGTAGCTGCTCTGGACATTCCCGTTTCGCCTATAAAACAGAGGGCAGAGGTCTATCACAATTTGACCAAAAGTATAAATAAAAGAAAGAAAGAGCCATAGGAGGGTGCATAGTGAAGTTGTGCCCTTGTGCCTAGCCTCAGTCCCCTTCCCTTTCCCGCTGTCCTCAATGTCAGCGGGTCATACCCACTTCCCTTTTTCCGTGATCACTCTGTGAGAGTAAATTCCCCGGGGAGTGAGGCTTATTTAACTGCTGTGCACTTATTCTATTGTAACTAGGACAATATCTATATTTGAAAAAATGTCGCAAAGAAAGATGGGGAAATCAGACAAACCACAGAAAACACTCCAAAGATCGCAAGAGGCTGTCAGTACTTTCTTTAAACAAGTAGATAAAAATAAACAAAAGAATGGCACTACCCCCCCCCACACCCCGCTGCCTCAGAAGACAGAGAAGATAGCACTGATACCTCCAGAGGGTCGACACCTGAAGCCCCGAAACAGCCACTGATCCACCTATTACCTATAAGGCTATTAAAGCTTTAATAGATCAAGTCAAGATATGCATAAAGGAGGAATGCGCTAACCTGAAAAAAGACATTTCAGACCTGAGCCGCAGAGTCGATTCACTTGAGGAACATGAATACATATTCTCACAGAAAATGGCTGATCTAACTTCTAAAGTCTTGCACCAACAACAAAACTTCACAGACATAGAGGATAAATTGGATGACCTCGAAAATCGCACCAGGCGCCAAAACCTGCGTTTTCGGGGCATCCCTGAAACGGTACAAAATAATGAAATACGTGAATATTTGCAGGGTCTTTTCTCAGAAATGGCTGGGGCAGAAGATATGGAACTGACAAATGTTACTCTAGACAGGTCACATAGGGCCCTACGCCCCAAACCCGACGAGGACTCTCCACCCAGAGACATTATTGTAAGATTCCAGAATTACCAACATCGTGAAGATATATATACAACTTGTCCAGAAAACAGCAAACAGTGTCATATCAAGGACACCGCATACAGATTTACCAAGATTTATCTATAAGGACACTGCAAAAAAGGAGAGAATTTGCGGCCCTAACACTTCATCTTAGGCAACTAAAGATCCCTTATAGATGGGGATTCCCCACCTCAGTGATCTCCACGAAAAATGGGAACAGATTTGAATGTCGACATTTATCTGACATTGACAAATTCTGTCATATGCTGGGAATCCCTGCTCCAATTGGAAATTTGGAACTGCCACCTCAAAATCCCTTGATGGGGAAAATGGCCCCCAAACCACAGAGAAAACTTGGGCTGGCAAGACCAACAAGTCAACTCAAAAGAAAGCAGACCAGCCCTGCAGAATCTGACTTTTCACAACCTGGCTGACCAAGCTAAGTACCTCTGTTTTATACCATTCTGCAGGATTCGACCTGTTTATCTAACAATGCTGGTTCTTAACTGTTAGAGACTGGACTCTGCTTACAGTTACCATTAAGCAGAGGAATGCTGCCATTCCGTAAAAAGTGGCAAGTATTTTCTTAGGAGATGCCCTGCTGAACTGTATACAAATCAGTTGTAACCTTGTATTAGCTGTTTAATTTGATGTTTTTGTAGTTTTAAAATTGTTGCAAATTTAGTTTACTACTACCTTTTAACATAGAATTCCAGGAATGTAATAACTACCTTTTCGATGCTTGAATAATCCAACTTGTCTAAAGTTCAAACTAATTACTTAATGATTCTCTTAGAATAACTTTGTTTAGTGAGTCAACACCGTAGTTGGCTGTTTTGTTTTGCTTTGTGTCATCTCCCTCGTGCCTTTGGGCACTTAATGGCGGACCTTCTCCACTCCACCCGATAACACCACAATCTAACCCTGCTGCGGCTCATGGTGGAGGGGTCCCGCCGTGGGTGTCTGGAGGTGCGGTTGATCTGAGTCAGTACACCTTCTGCAACTAATTTTAGAGCCTGAAAGGATGTAGCGGGGGTACTGATTAGTTAAACCTCAAACAGAAAAGCATACTCTTAAGTTATCCAGCACTGAAACTTGTATGCACCTCTTAGTTAGCTAGAAACGGCTTTAATAAGCATTAAAGTTACTCCTCAGTTAAATCTCTTTTTGAATGTTATTTTCACGCTGTGCTGAATATAAGATGCGCAATATATGTAGCTTCTAGGCTTCTCAACCTGCCTCATCTATTGAAAGTTTTTCAAGTTTATACATTATTGTATTCATATATACTTCCATACTACTGCCTGTGAACTTAATAGATACTACAACATATCTAACTTTGTCCACAACGTATAGTTTAGTTATACTTCTCTGATCCCTCTACACTTCCTTCCCCCCTTCCGTTTTTCCTTTTTCCTTCTTTTCCAGAGAACGATTAAAGGGGGAGACCTTTACGACCATAACTTTTGACCGCAGACCTTACATTATAGAAATGAACACTGTTACTATAGCAAGCCAAAATGTGAAAGGGTTTTTATCCGCTGAAAAGCGCTCCATAGCTTACTTTGATTTCCACAAAAAGGATATTGACGTAATTATGCTTCAAGAAACCCACTTTAAGAGACGAAATGAACCTCATCTAGCTGAGCGCTACTTTGATAAACACTTCTTTAGTTCAGGGCTAAGTAGGAAAAATGGTGTATGTATTTCAATTAAACGTAATGTCCCCTTTGAACTAATTCAGAAACACTCAGACAAAGAGGGAAGACTGCTAATTTTGGTAGGACGGTGCTATGGCACCCTAGTTACTTTGGTCAATGTCTATGCCCCAAATAGACCTACCCCCAGGTTTTATAAATCAATCATTAATTCCATTTTAGATGTTTCAAAAGGCACAATTATTCTAGGTGGGGACCTTAATTTTACCATGCACCCTTCCATGGATAACTCCACAGGGAAGTCATATCTCAGTAACAGGATTCTGAAAGCTAATAGCGCAGCTCTTCACTCTATCTCTCTGTTTGACACCTGGAGAATAACACATCCTACACAGAAGGACTACACATTCTTTTCCCACCCACAACATTCCTACTCCAGACTAAACTATATACTTTGTAGCCAGACGTTATTAACCAACCTAGTCCAATTTAAAATATCACACACCCCGTGGTCGGATCATAGCATGGTATTATCTACTTTCCAGTGGTTTTCTAAACCAATAAATACACTAAACTGGAGATTGGATGAAACCATTCTGACGAACCAAGACACACTGGATGAACTGACCAAGGCGACTGATGAATTTTTTCTAAATAATAAACCTGAAGACACATCTGCAGGGAACAATTGGGAAACATATAAATGCTATATCAGGGGGTTCCTTATAAAGCACACGGCTAAAATACGGAAAATGAGGAAGGCCCAGGTGACGTCCCTAACCGATACCCTGACCAAAGCAGATAGGTTACATAAGAATGACCCGACCTCGACCCAAAAACTTGCAGACCTTACCTCAGCTAGAGAAAGTCTTAATAAATTCCTAACTCAAAAAGCACACCTGAGGGCTTTAACTACCAAGGCCACATTTTTTGCAGAAAGCAACAAAGCTGGGCGTCTATTGGCGAGGTCACTTAAAAGACACCAATATAAATCGTTTATCAGAACTATTTCTCACCCATCTGGCAAAATGGTCAGCAGGCATGAAGAAATAGTGGATGCATTTGTATCCTACTATTCTAAACTATACAACCTTAACCCCAACATCTCCCAAGAATCTAATAATAATATTGCACGCTACCTTCATACTCTGGAGACCTCTAAAATATCAGAAGATGATAATCACATACTAGATGCCCCTATAACAATCCAAGAAATTATGAATACTATTAAAGCACTTCCTAATGGGAAATCTCCTGGGCCGGATGGCCTATCGGCCAAATTTTATCAATTATTTCAACTACAGTTATGCCCTCCCCTATATGCATTATTTACATCAATAGACAGGGGAGAGACTTTCTCCAATTCTCTACTAGAGGCCACAATCACAGTAATCCTGAAAGCAGACAAGGTGGGAACCCTGGCGGGTAACTATAGACCCATATCACTCCTGAACATTGATATAAAGATTTATGCTAAAATATTGGCGAATCGCCTTAATATAATTCTACCCAAGCTTATACATCCGGATCAAGTAGGATTTGTTAAGGGCAGGGAAGCCAAGGATAATACAATTAGGGTTCTGCACTCTCTATTGACTGCACACAATAACAAAACGCCTCTAGTGCTTCTATCAACAGAAGCTGAGAAGGCCTTCGACAGGGTCAGCTGGCAATTTATGTGGGGGGCTCTGTCGAGGTTCGGATTCTCTGAGGCTTTTGTCGAAAGAATCCAAGCGTTATATTCAAATCCTCAAGCTAGAGTAAGAGTTAATGGAACTTTATCTCAACCTTTCCAAATCACTAATGGAACCCGCCAGGGGTGCCCTTTGTCTCCATTATTGTTTGCTATAACCATAGAAATTCTGGCTATCAAAATAAGGGATAATGAGGACATACTAGGCCTACATTTCAACAAGGTCCACCAGAAATGCTTACTATTTGCTGACGATGTGAACTTCACCCTCCGTGCCCCTTCTACCACTTTACCTGCCTTATTACAAACCCTGAACGAATACGGGCAGGTATCTAACTTCTCCATTAATATGGAGAAGTCAGGAATTATATTACTAAACTCACCGCATAGTGATAGAGACTTTGTAAGTCAACAGACATCTTTCCGGATTGTCAACAAACTTAAATATCTGGGGCTAATAATCCCATCCAATCACCAAGACTTATTTCAAAATAACTATCTCAATCTCCAAAACTCAGTAAAAACACTACTAGAAGGGTGGCACAGGCAGGGTCACCTATCGTGGATGGGAAGAATTAATACTATAAAAATGATGATAATCCCAAAATATCTATTCCTCTTCCAGACATTGCCGATGGCCCTGCCGGTCTCATACCTAAAAATCCAACAGAACATGTTTAATTCATTCATCTGGTCCTACAAAAAGCCCAGAGTTTCCCAACAGACGCTATACATGCACAAGGCAGACGGTGGTCTTAACGCCCCTAATCTCCTAAATTACTATAGAGCGGCACACTTGACCAGAGTGATCTCTTGGTCCCACTCTGCTGATTCTGCCCTTTGGGTGCAAATCGAAAGCTCTCTTCTAGAAGCTCAATCTATGAGAGATATCGCATGGTTGCCCAAAGCCCACAGACCACTACTAGCATATCGAAACAACTATATTAAAGCTACCTTAGACGTATGGGATCACTTGACAACACATACTGTAGGAATTTCCACCCCAGTCTCGCCTCTTACCCCTTTGTTGAACAATCAGATTTTCCTGAAAAATCCATCCTTTTCCCACACGCACAGGGAGGAGCACTTAAATAACCTACCAGTTTACCTCATAGTAGACTCAGGAGGGATCAAAGATAGACTAAAGCTACAAGAGGAATTGGGTTCGCCCTTCCAAAGCTGGTATTCTTACCTACAGATAAGGCATGCGCTTTCGGACAACACTTATAAATCTAACGTACTTAGACCACTGACCGCATTTGAGAAACTATGTGTAAACTCTGAAAACAAAAGAGCACACTTATCAATAGCCTATAAACTATTACGAAGCTCTTTCCCAGATCAGCACCCTTCTTTCGTTGGGAAATGGGAATCTGAATTATTAGAAAATTTTACAGATGAGGACTGGAGAAATAGCTTTAAAATGTCACACTCCGCCTCCACTTCGTTATTCATATCCGAGTTGAACTACAAAATACTCACCCAATGGTATCTTACTCCCCAACGACTTAGATATATCTACCCTACTACTTCATCAGCCTGTTGGAGACGATGTGGCGGGCAGGGTACTATGACTCATATCTGGTGGGACTGTCCTCTTTTGTTTGAATTTTGGCATGGGATAGAAAATTGTATTAATAAAATTTTGGGCCTGGATATCACCCTAAACCCAAAACTCGTATTACTCAATGTTCTCCCACACATACATTGCGTGTACCGCACAAGACTCCTTCAACTGATGTTGGCATGTGCAAAGAGACTGATACCTAGATTATGGAAGTCCCAAAATACGCCGACGCACACACAGTGGGTGGTGGAAATAGGACACATTCTGGAATTAGAAAAACAAAATTTTTACTATATGGGAAAAAGAGAGTTTTTTGCTGATATGTTTTTTATCTGGGAACAGGGCCTTCATAATCTGAAAGATGTCAGCGGAGCATAGAAACATACAAGTTAGTAATACATCTAAAGAACATCCGAACTCTTGACCTTACAATGCCTCTCTCTTAAATAAAATTCCCCCCTCCTTCCTTTTATCTTTTCTTCTTCCCCCTTCCCCCTCCTCTCTCCCCCAGGAATGAAGCATAAGTATTGGACAGCTTTTTAACAATTAATGGTTGGTAGTACCTTTATTGTCTACTTTGTTTTTCTTGAAGTTTTCTTCATTTTGTACGGAAGACGTTCACAGATACGATTTTGATTGATGACAACGGTTATTGTATTTAAAACATGTTTCAAATGTTGAATTTAATCATTCTCGGATGTAATGTTTTGAAACCGAAATACCAATAAAAATTATTGAATCAAAAAAAAAAAAGTTAGCAAATGGACTAATGGACAAATAGGGGTTATTGCTATTCAGAAAAACATAGATTTGTCTCATCACTCCATCACTCTGCTTTTTGGAGTACTCAGTTGTAAGTAATGGGACAGATGGCATTGGTTCTTCATTAGCATACCCAGCAATATAAATGACATATAATTATAGCATAAAAAGGGATTAATTTCAATTTTTTTACATATGCAAAATATTCTTTTCCTGTGATTTTTGGGGCAAAGAGCACTAAGTTTTTTTTATTGGAGTAGGATAAGCATCCATACTCATAAATGACATTTTTTTTTAAATAATACTCATAGAAATGTACCCATATTGATGTGCATTGAAGTAAATTACACGTACTTATGCAGTAGATGTTTTTTTAATCTAGTAGTTATGCTTTAATTTGTCAAGTGACTAGACATGCATATTGCAGGGTTTTTTTTAATATTCATTACAGTTGCACAGTAGAAGACAAAGAACTGTTATTAAATATTAACACACTCCAAATAATTTTCATACATAATTTGCTGTTTTACAGTAAGTAAATTGATTATGCAATTTCATCTTGGAAGTCATGTAAAACAATTAAAAAGTAATTTACGCAGTATTGTTAAAGGACCTTTAAATACAGTAAAGCTGTATATTTTACAAAATGCATAATAGAAACTCAATGCCATATCAATTACTTTAAATTTCAGATGATCCGTTTTTATTTATTTTTTATACATTTCACAATTTCCTTCCTTTTCTTTGCTCCTTGTATCATGTAACATCCATCAGAAATATTGCCCCCCTTGAGGGTGCAAATAATGGAGAGTTTATAAATGCATTAACAGCTCCTTTGTGTGAAGAAGTTAAAAAGATAGAAAAAATATATATAGCAAACCACAAAATAATAAAGAAAGCTACGCATTTTGGCCCATATTCAGACCTTTTTCAAGGCTGTAAATGCATAACTTTCTTTATCAATTTGTGGGCTGCTATATCTTTTTTGGAGCCAGCATTGAACAGTACCCCCAACTGATGTCAAGGTATCCAGTTATCGGCCGGAAATACTGGAGGGTGCCTCTGCCAGTGATTGTTTGCAGGCTCCAATGTGTAACATATAGATAATATGTTTTTTCTTTTGCAAATATTCTCAACGGTATCCTGATTTGAATTGTTAATTTTAAGATGAGTTAAAGATAATGTTTTAACTTCTTCACACAAAGGAGCTGTTAGTGCACTCATAAACTTTCTATTCTTTGCTCCCCATGGGGGGGCAGTATTTCTGATATTTGTACTTTTTCAGAATTATGTAACAGCCATCAGCAAATCACAGACTGGGCAGATGTTGATAATAGAAGTCAATTAGAAAGTTTTAAAATTGCATCTTCTGAATCATAAAAGTTTTATTTTTAATTTCTTGTCCTTTTAAAAAGACAGTTTACCCAAAAACTTTATTTCCTTTAATTTGTCCTCATAGATCGATTTTACCTGCTGGAGTGTATTAAATTGTTTACCACTCCTTAGCATTTATTCTGGCATTTGAAATAGCTGATTTAGCCTGTAGTATCCCTACCTATACTGAAGTTTCTATACCTAGGTATAGGCTATTAAGAAACTATCGGCTAGATTTAGAGTTCTGTGGCCAAAGGGGTGCGTCAGCTATGCATGCTTTTTTTCCCCCGCACCTTTTAAATACCGCTGGTATTTAGAGTTCACAGAATGGCTGCATTAGGCTCCAAAAAAGGGAGCGTAGAGCATATTTACCGCCACTGCAACTCTAAATACCAGCATTGCTTACGGACGCGGCCAGCTTCAAAAACGTGCTTGTGCACGATTCCCCCATAGAAAACAATGGGGCTGTTTGAGCTGAAAAAAAACCTAACACCTGCAAAAAAGCAGCGTTAAGCTCCTAACGCAGCCCCATTGTTTCCTATAGGGAAACACTTCCTATGTCTGCACCTAACACCCTAACGTACCCCGAGTCTATACACCCCTAACCTTACACTTATTAACCCCTAATCTGCCGCCCCCGCTATCGCTGACCCCTGCATATCATTATTAACCCCTAATCTGCCGCTCCGTACACCGCCGCAACCTACGTTATCCCTATGTACCCCTAATCTGCTGCCCCTAACACCGCCGACCACAATGTTATATTTATTAACCCCTAATCTGCTGCCCCGCTATCGCTGACCCCTGCATATTATTATTAACCCCTAATCTGCCGCTCCGTACACCGCCGCAACCTACGTTATCCCTATGTACCCCTAATCTGCTGCCCCTAACAACGCCGACCCCTTTATTATATTTATTAACCCCTAATCTGCTGCCCCCAACATCGCCTCCACCTACCTACAATAATTAACCCCTAATCTGCCGACCGGATCTCACTCTACTCTAATAAATGTATCAACCCCTAAAGCTAAGTCTAACCCTAACGCTAACACCCCCCTAACTTAAATATAATTTACATCTAACAAAATAAATTAACTCTTATTAAATAAATTATTCCTATTTAAAGCTAAATACTTACCTGTAAAATAAACCCTAATATAGCTACAATATAAATTATAATTATATTGTAGCTATTTTAGGATTAATATTTATTTTACAGGCAACTTTGTAATTATTTTAACCAGGTACAATAGCTATTAAATAGTTAATAACAATTTAATAGTTACCTAGTTAAAATAATTACAAAATTACCTGTAAAATAAATCCTAACCTAAGTTACAATTAAACCTAACACTACACTATCAATAAATAAATTAAATAAAATACCTACAATTATCTACAATTAAACCTAACACTACACTATCAATAAATTAATTAAATACAATACCTACAATTAAATACAATGCAATAAACCAACTAAAGTACAAAAAATAAAAAAGAACTAAGTTACAAACATTAGAAAAATATTACAACAATTTTAAACTAATTACACCTACTCTAAGCCCCCTAATAAAATAACAAAGACCCCCAAAATAAAAAAAATGCCCTACCCTATTCTAAAATTAAAATAGAAAATCTCTTTTACCTTACCAGCCCTGAAAAGGGCCCTTTGCGGGGCATGCCCCAAAGAATTCAGCTCTTTTGCCTGTAAAAAGAAACATACAATACCCCCCCAACATTACAACCCACCACCCACATACCCCTAATCTAACCCAAACCCCCCTTAAATAAACCTAACACTAAGCCCCTGAAGATCTTCCTACCTTATCTTCACCATGCCGGGTTCACCGATCGATCCAGAAGAGCCTCCGATCAGCCAATAGAATGCAAGCTCAATCTGATTGGCTGATCGGATCAGCCAATCGGATTGAACTTGATTCTGATTGGCTGATTCCATCTGCCAATCAGAATTTTCTTACTTTAATTCCAATTGGCTCTTAAAGGAACCGTCATTCGTCGGGAAGTCGTCGGTGAAGATGGATGTTCCGCGTCGTCGGGATGAACATGGATCGGGAAGAAAGAAGATTGAAGATGCCGCTTGATAGAAGACTTCAGCCGGATCATGGACCTATTCAGCTCCCACTTGGATGAAGACTTCAGCCGGATCATGGACATCTTCAGCCCCTGCTTGGATCAAGACATCGGAGGCTCTTCTGGATCAATCAGTGAACCCGGCGTGGTGAAGATAAGGTAGGAATATCTTCAGGGGCTTAGTGTTAGGTTTATTTAAGGGTGGGTTGGGTTAGATTAGGGGTATGTGGGTGGTGGGTTGTAATGTTGGGGGGGGGGTATTGTATGTTTTTTTTTACAGGCAAAAGAGCTGAATTCTTTGGGGCATGCCCCGCAAAGGGCCCTTTTCAGGGCTGGTAAGGTAAAAGAGATTTTCTATTTTAATTTTAGAATAGGGTAGGGCATTTTTTTATTTTGGGGGTCTTTGTTATTTTATTAGGGGGCTAAGAGTAGGTGTAATTAGTTTAAAATTGTTGTAATATTTTTCTAATGTTTGTAAATATTTTTTTATTTTTTGTAACTTAGTTCTTTTTTTTTTGTACTTTAGTTAGTTTATTTCATTGTATTTATTTGTAGGTATTGTATTTAATTAATTTATTGATAGTGTAGTGTTAGGTTTAATTGTAACTTAGGTTAGGATTTATTTTACAGGTAATTTTGTAATTATTTTAACTAGGTAACTATTAAATAGTTATTAACTATTTAATAGCTATTGTACCTGGTTAAAATAATTAAAAAGTTGCCTGTAAAATAAATATTAATCCTAAAATAGCTACAATATAATTATAATTTATATTGTAGCTATATTAGGGTTTATTTTACAGGTAAGTATTTAGCTTTAAATAGGAATCATTTATTTAATAAGAGTTAATTTATTTCGTTAGATAAAAATTATATTTAACTTAGGGGGGTGTTAGGGTTAGAATTAGCTTTAGGGGTTAAAAAATGTATTAGAGTAGCGGTGAGCTCCGGTCGGCAGATTATGGGTTAATGCTTGAAGTTAGGTGGCGGCGATGTTAGGGAGGGCAGATTAGGGTTTAATACTATTTATTATAGGGTTATTGAGGCGGGAGTGAGGCGGATTAGGGGTTAATACATTTATTATAGTAGCGGTGCGGTCCGGTCGGCAGATTAGGGGTTAATAAGTGTAAGTAGGTGGCGGCGACGTTGGGGGCGGCAGATTAGGGGTTAATAAATATTATGTAGGTGTCGGCGGTATTAGGGGCAGCAGATTAGGGGTACATAGGGATAACGTAGGTGGCGGCGGTGTATGGAGCAGCAGAATAGGGGTTAAAAATTTTAATAGAGTGGCAGCGATGTGGGGGGGGGGGCTCGGTTTAGGGGTACATAGGTAGTTTATGGGTGTTAGTGTACTTTAGAGCACAGTAGTTAAGAGCTTTATAAACCGGCGTTAGCCCAGAAAGCTCTTAACACCTGACTTTTTTCTGCGGCTGGAGTTTTGTCGTTAGATTTCACGTTGGCTCACTTCAGCCAAGACTCTAAATACCGGCGTTAGAAAGATCCCATTGAAAAGATAGGATACGCAAATGGCGTAGGGGGATCTGCGGTATGGAAAAGTCGCGGCTGCAAAGTGAGCGTTAGACCCTTTCCTGACTCACTCCAAATACCAGCGGGCGGTAAAAACCAGCGTTAGGAGCCTCTAACGCTGGTTTTGACAGCTAACGCCAAACTCTAAATCTAGGCCTATGTAAACACGGCCAGCAGGAGAAATTACACTCACAGTGGAAGGTAGAAGAGAGAGAGCTCTAAAATGTTCATTTTAAATTGTTCTTTTTAAGTATTGTACTGAGACAGAAATAACAAAGGGAAGCATTTGAGTGATAAGAGGACGAGATCTGATTGCACTGCAAGCTTTGCCTATTTTGATGGGCTGTGTTTTAAAGAGAAAATCCGGCTATGTTTTTGGCAAAAAGAAGCATAAATGAGCAATTTCTCCTACATTTTATACACTGCAGCTGGTCATGGGGAACACATTCAGGAGAAAACAATTTTAAAGTGAACTGTCCCTTTAATTAAACAAAACAAAAAGTGCAAATGATTAAATTAAAATCAGAAGGAGTAAAAGTAGCATTTGCATAGACATAACTTATTTTTTAACTGCAGTGAGTAGATATATTAATGAAACAGTATAATGCTAAGGAACCCTTAAAATTTATTGTCAGGTCACCTGTCATAAACTCTTATTAGCATGATATGAGAATGAAGAGTAATATAATGTGAAGCTGTTTCATTTATGATTAAAGGTGTCCAGGTTAATCTGAGTAATGCATAGGACATATTCTTAAGTAATTGCAAAGAGGCAATTGAGCACATCTTCAAAACATGCATGTAAAGCACCTACTCTAAAAATGTATCTGGAGGACATAGGTTATTTATTTATACCATACATTTTACTGCTGTTAAAATGTTGCAATGGTTGGGCTTGATCCGTAACCGTAGCAACAGCTTACAATATTATTAAACTGTCATTATAATTAAATAAATTTTATCAGCCAAATTAAAGGGATACTCAATTCAAAATAAACTTTAATGATTCAGATAGAGCAGCAGTTTTAAGACACTTTCCAATTTACTTCCATTATCAAATTTTGCACAGATTTTTCATATTCACACTTTTTAAGGAGCAATCTCCTACTGAGAATGTGCACAAGGTCACAGGGTATACGTATACTTGTCTGTGATTGGCTAATGTCTGTCACATGGTACAGGGGGCTGGAAAATGGGAGAAAAAATAGATTTGTCAGAAAAAAAATACTGCTTATTTGAAATTCAGAGTAGGTGTTATTGCCTGGTCGTTTTATAATGTACTTGTTAATTATGTAATTATACTGCACTGAGTGGTCCTTTACATATTTTTTAACACCCTTGCGCAAGGGAATTGCAGAACTTTTAAAATGGTAGCTGTCTAATGAATGCTAACTGCAGGTATTTACAGAGATAAAAAAAGGTGCTGAGTAACGGATCTGGATACATACAAAAAGAAAAAGCTTAACCCTTTAACGACCAGAGACATACCCTGGGGCTTGTTTTTTTTGATAACCACTGGCAGTGAGACAGCGCTATTTCTAGAGGCTTGCAGGAGGGAGGGAAGGTCATTATAGTGTGGTTTTGCCGCTGGAGGCTAAACCCGCGCTAATATGGGCCGAAAATTCTTAATGACCAGCGACATACAGGGTTAGTTGTGGTCATTACGTGGTTAAAAAGACATTCTAATGCAAAAACATGTTAAAACATGCAATTTTTGACACTCCAACACTATAATCCAGATTATCTAAATTTCCCAGGACAACTGTGAAAAAATATGCAGACAATTGCAGGGGCTACCCTCTTAATAGAAATCATTTTTAATAAAAAATTCTTTTAGAAAAGGTGTCTATCCCTGCAAAGTTTGGAGAGGTCTCCCATAGAAAATAAAAATAATTTTTATTAAAAATTCTTTTAAAAAAAAGAGGTCTATCCCTGCAAGTTTGGAGATGTCTCCCATAGAAAATAATGGAACTTGCTTTTATTTTTGCTGTGAAGCAGGGAACACACTTAATAATAATTCTGCAGCCAATACAAATCAGATTAGCCTGCTTTTAGCACATATTAGCTCACCATCGCCTCTATTTTTGTAGGCATGTGGTTTTTCTTTTGGGGTAATAAGTGTTTTGATACAATCTCACCATTTTTTAGTTTTCTAGAAAAAAACTGTGAGATTTGCGGGGGGGGGGGGGGGGGGCGTGGTTGGAGAATACCCCAAACATAACAAAAAAAATTCAACTACGCTCACAGAACCCCCTTGTTCTGCTCAGTAGCAGAGGTGAGGAAACTCATTTTACAATTAGGAAAATAATATGCTTTTAATTTCATTATATAGATACAAATTTTACAGCATTTTTTCAATATTAGAGCAGTTTTACTACAATTTCCACTGTTGACATCAAATAATTTTATTCCTGCCCAATTTCAATTGAATTTTAAACTTTCCTGATATACTATCTTAGTTGCATATTTTATTTGAATTTTTCATTTATTAATTGTATGATTTTGAAATGATGATTGTAATGTATACATAGGGTTACCAGTTTTCTAGCTCAAAAATACTGGACAACCTGTAGACCTGTGATTGTGAACTCTAAAAAAATTATATTGTGCATATGAAAAGGAATTATACAAATTTTATGTTAAAGCTGTTTATATTGATATTAAAACTAACGGGAAGTGCATGACTGAGACTTAAAGGGCCACTAAACCCAAAATCTTTCTTTCATGATTCAGATAGAGAATAGAAATTTAAACAACATTACAATTTACTTCCATTATTTATTTTGCTTCATTTTTTAAATATCCTTAGTTGAAGAAAAAGCAATGCACATGGTGAGCCAATCACACGAGGCTTCTATGTGCAGCAACCAATGAGCAGCTAGGGAGCATATCTAGATATGTTTTTCATCAAAGAATATCAAGAGAATAAAACAAATTAGATAATATAAGTAAATTAGAAAGATGTTTAAAATTGCATTCTCTTCCTAAATCATAAAAGAAAAAATGTGGGTGGAATGTCCCTTTAAGGATTGATTTCTCATTGGCTGAAGAGCAAGATCTTCACTAAAATTTTAATATTGTACAGGGCCTATCAGCAACATTTGAATTATTTAAGAAGGTGTAAAAGAAAGTGATCTGCCTTATTAAAATGCACTGATTTTCTCAGTAAATAATACTATGATGTTCAAGATAAATTGCAGAAATCATTAGAGTCAGAGGAATTGGAGCACATCAATAACAGAGAATCGGTGGGTATGATGGATATACAAAATGACAACATGCTGGTAAATCAGTTTTATAATGATGGATAGTAATGAATTTAATGAGTGAGATGACAGAGTTGAAAATCATTAGCATGTATGTTACTCAATATTTGATAACCAGTTTTTCTGTCTTTAAGACAAAGTTAAAAAGGGGATGAAACCTCAAAAGTGTTTGACTTCAAATTGAAAATTATTTTAAACATTAAAGGGACATGAAATACACTTTTTTTCATGATTCACATAGAGCAAAGATGTTTGAGCAACTTTCCAATTTACTTATATTATCAATTTTGCTTCATTCTCTGGAAGAGGTGTACCCTTTAAATGTGTTGTGTGTGTAGAGTCTGGCCGGACTGCTGTGTGGAATCAGCAATGCTGGTGCTATATTATTTTTAATCGGAGCATGTAAACTTTTGTATTATTTTTATTGGTTTATTGTAATTTTATTGTGCGTGCATTTAAATTTAAATAAAGTTATTTGTATTTAAACACCAATAATGTGCAATGGATGTTCCTTTTTTAGGACTGAGATTTATTTGGATAGAAAAGGGTCTAAATGTGCATGGGTCTGTTTTCATTTTAACTAGAAGCATTTTTGAAATATATAACCATTAGCAAAAATACTTTCAGTAAAAGTCATTACTGTTTTACAGCAGCATACACATGTATGCTGTGAGGACTAGTGCACGAATATTTAAAAACCAGCAGTGGCTTATATGACACAAATGAAGTCTACAAAGGCTCAATACAACTCTCTGAGCTTGAATACTGGAGCACGGGTCCATCATAGCATATGTGTGTATGACACTAAAAATACTAGAAGCATTTTTCCTATTGGAAGAATATTGCAAAAATTCTTTAATTTAAAATTGAAATGCACCCATGCAAATTATAATTTTAACCTTTCTATCCCTTTAAAGGGATACTAAACCCAATTTTTTTTAATTATTCAGATAGAGCATGCAATTTTAAGCAAATTTCTAATTTACTCCTGTTATCAAATTTCTTCCTTCTCTTGCTATCTTTATTTGAAAAGCAAGATAGTATACTTAGGAGCCAGCCTATTTTTGGTTCAGCACCTGGGTAGCGCTTGCTAATTGGTAGCTAAATGTAGCCACCAATCAGCAAGCGCTATACAGGGTTCTGAACCAAAAACGGGCCAGCTCCTTAGCTCAGATTCCTGCTTTTCCAACTAAAAATAACAAAAGAACAAAGACAATTGATCATTAGAAAGTTGCTTAAAATTGCATGCTCTATCTGAATCATTAAAGGGACAGTCAAGTCTAAAAAAACCTTTCAGGATTCAAATAGGGCATGCCATTTTAAACAAATTTCCAATTTACTTTTATCACCAATTTTGTTTTGTTCTCTCGTTGTTATTAGTTGAAAGATAAACCTAGGAGGTTCACATGCTAATTTATTAGACTTTGAAGGCCGCCTCAAATCTAAATGCATTTTGACAGTTTTTCAACACTAGAGGGCGTTAGTTCATGTGTTTCATATAGATAACATTGAGCTTTTGCACGTGAATTTACCGAGGAGTGAGCACTGATTGGTTAAAATACAAGTCTGTCAAAAGAACTGAAATAAGGGCCAGTCTGCAGAGGCTTAGAAACAAGGTAATTACAGAGGTAAATAGTGTATTATTATAACTGTGTTGGTTATGCAAAACTGGAGAATGGGTAATTAAGGGATTATCTGTCTTTTAAAACAACAAAAATTCTGGTGTTGACTCTCCCTTTAAAGAAAAAAAAATTGGGATTTAGTATCCCTTTAAGGTAAAGTCTTCTGCAACAGACAATTTACTTTTCATGGCATAGAAAAGACTGTCATGACAAAACTGTGAAAACTTTGGAAATAAAAATATAATACTAATACATATTAATAATTTATTCTACACAGCATACATTAATAATTGTTGTAATCAAACATTATATAATCTCATGTAAAATGGATTAGTCCCTAGAACTATGTTGGTTTGCAATGCATAGCTTTGGGATTTTTTCATTCTCTGTATGTCTGAATAATGGGTATGTATTTTTCTAATCCAGAGAAGTGACAGGTATTGTTTTACACATACCATTACAAAGATCTAGAAAGTACTGCAGAATATTAAACAAGCCTGTATAATCATAAAGAAAAGAAATAAGTTTCTCCAGACATGACCTTTATAAATTGTTTTATCATGTGATTTCTGCAGTAACAAAAGGAATTTGGGAACAGTATTGCTGTCTCAATAATACCTATCACTGTATTATTTTGCCAAGCTGTTCATTAATCCCGTGCTCACGAGTCACTAGGGCATTTTGTAGTAGCAGACTTTTTTTTTATAGGTTCAGCAGTTTTTCAGGGTTATTTTATTTTGCAGACATTATAAATATAGAAGCAAAAATAAAACATACATTTGTTGTAACATTTTAATAGTCATGAAATTATTATTTTTTTTTAACTCATTTATAAAAATGTTTGATATAAAAATATTGGCATAAATTACTAGTGGAGCGCAATATTGCGCTTAAGCGAGCGCGATATTTGTGCTCCACTCAGTAATACCAGTGCACTGGTATTACAAGTGAGGTGCAATGTGAAAGCAACCTCGCATTTTCATTGCCTGGAAGCCTTGCGCTCACGAGAGCGATCTTCCATAGGCTTTAATGGCAGCCTCATTCTGATGCAGATACACATGGATGGCAAACCACCAGGGGTCAATTCGCGCAGCATTAGGCAGCAATAAATATCTATGAATATATACATATATATTTATGTGTTTATATGTATATTTACACATATTAACACACAAATATATATGTATATAAGCATATACATATATATTTATAGTGAAAATACAGTCCCCATTGACCTCAATGTAAAGGTACTTTCAGTGCTGTTTTTTTTTTCTAATACACCACATCCCCTCACTTTAACCCCTTATAACTGCATTGTAAATTAAAAAATAAATAAATAAAAAAGCTCATATGTTTATTTAATGATACTCTGCTTAATTTGGGAGCATTTGGGGCACCTTTTTTTCATTAACCAGAGATCTGACCTCTGGTTAATTGAGTTAAGTGCAAAGTGAAACCGCAAGCTCGTGGTAGCCTTAACTAGCCACTAGTAATGGCTGGTTATTTACCCCTTTACAGGTGCACGTTAAGATAATGTTCCACTTTTAATCGAGCCCATTGTATTGTATCTGGAAGAGTAAGTAAAAATAGGTTGTACAAAACTTTAAAATTTGGAAAGTAAATATCGAACTAAATATCATGCTTACTTTATTTAAATTATTATGAAGTGCTATTTGAATTTTACTACACATATTTATGCAAATCCAAAAGTGTAATTATGGCTGAAAAAAACAATTGGCTAGATTACGAGTTTTGCGGTTTAATGCGGCTCGGTACTAACTTGCAAGTTATTTCCACCGCTCACCTCCCTATAGCGCTTCCATTACAGGTTTTCATAAACCCGACGTTAGCAGGCAATATGTGAGCGTTGACCAAAATTGCTCCATACCGCACACAAATACCAGCGCTGCTTTGAACTGCTTTTACGTGCTCGTGCACGATTTCCCCATAGACATCAATGGGGAGAGACAGCTAAAAAAAAGCCAAACACCTACAATAAAGGAGCGTAAAGCTCCGTAACGCAGCCCCATTGATTCCTATGGGGAAAGAAAACTTATGTTTACACCTAACACCCTAACATAAACCCAGAGTCTAAACACCCCTAATCTGCTGCCCCCAATATCGCCGACACCTACATTATACTTATTAACCCTTAATCTGCCGCCCCTGACATCGGTGCCACCTACCTACACTTATGAACCCCTAATCTGCTGCCCGCAACATCGCCACCACCTACCTACACTTATTAACCCCTAATCTGCTGCCCCCAACATCGCCACCACCTACCTACACTTATTAACCCCTAATCTTCCGCCCCCAACGTCGCCGCCACTATACTAAAGTTATAAAAACCCTAAACCCCTAAACCTAAGTCTAACCCTAACACTCACTAACTTTAACATAATTAAAATAAATCTAAATAAAAATTACAATTAATACCTAAATAATTCATATTTAAAACTAAATACCTATAAAATAAACCCTAAGCTAGCTACAATATAATTAATAGTTACAATGTATCTATCTTAGGTTTTATTTTTATTTCACAGGCAAGTTTGTATTTATTTTAACTAGGTAGACTAGTTAGTAAATAGTTATTAACTATTTACTAGCTACCTAGTTAAAATAAATACAAAGGTACCTGTAAAATAAAAATAAAACCTAACCTGAGTTACACTAACACCTAACCTTACACTACAATTAAATAAATTACATTAATTAAATACAATTAACTAAATTACTAAAAAAAAACCACTAAATTACACAAAATAAAAAATAAATGATCAAATATTTAAACTAATTACACCTAATCTAATAGCCCTATCAAAATAAAAAAAGCCCCCCAAAATAAAAAAAAACCCTAGCCTAAACTAAACTGCCAATAGCCCTTAAAAAGGCCTTTTGCGGGGCATTGCCCCAAAGAAATCAGCTCTTTTACCTGTAAAACAAAAATACAAATACCCCCCAACAGTAAAACCCACCACCCACACAACCAACTCCCCAAATAAAAACCTATCTAAAAAAACCTAAGCTCCCCATTGCCCTGAAAAGGGCATTTGGATGGGCATTGCACTTAAAAGGGCATTTAGCTATTTTTCATTGCTCAAACCCCAAGCTAAAAATAAAACCCACCCAATAAACCCTTAAACAAAACTAACACTAACCCCCGAAGATCCACTTACAGTTTTTGAATACCGGACATCCATCCTCAACGAAGTGGCAGAAGTCCTCAGCGAAGCTGGAAGAAGTCTTCATCCAAGCGGGCCGAAGTCTTCATCCAAGCCGGCAGGAGTCTTCATCCAGATGGTATCTTCTATCTTCATCCATCCAGCGCAGAGCGGCTCCATCTTCAAGACATCTGGCACAGAGCATCCTCTTCTAACGACTGCTAACGTAGAATGAAGGTTCCTTTAAGGGACGTCATCCAAGATGGCGTCCCTTGAATTCCGATTGGCTGATAGAATTCTATCAGCCAATCAGAATTAAAGGTGAAAAAATCCTATTGGCTGATGCAATCAGCCAATAGGATTAAGCTTCAATCCTATTGGCTGATCCAATCAGCCAATAGGATTTAGCTTGCATTCTATTGGCTGTTCCAATCAGCCAATAGTATGCGAGCTCAATCCTATTGGCTGATTGGATCAGCCAATAGGATTGAAGCTCAATCCTATTTACTGATTGCATCAGCCAATAGAATTTTTTCACCTTTAATTCCGATTGGCTGATAGAATTCTATCAGCCAATCGGAATTCAAGGGATGCCATCTTGGATGACATCATTTAAAGGAACCTTCATTCTTCAGCGACCATCGAAAGAAGAGGATGCTCCTCGCCGGATGTCTTGAAGATGCAGCCGCTCCGCGCAGGATGGATGAAGATAGAAGATGCAATCTGGATGAAGACTTCTGCTCGCTTGGATGAAGACTTCGGCCCGCTTAGATGAAAACTTTTGCCGGCTTAGCTGAGGACTTCTGCCGCTTCGTTGAGGATGGATGTCCGGTCTTCAAAAACTGTAAGTGGATCTTCGGGGGTTAGTGTTAGGTTTTTTAAGGATTTATTGGGTGGGTTTTATTTTTAGCTTAGGGACTTTGTGCGAAAAAAGAGCTAAATGCCCTTTTAAGGGCAATTCCCATCCAAATGCTCTTTTCAGGGCAATGGGGAGCTTAGGTTTTTGTAGATAGTATTTTATTTGGGGGGTTGTTTGTGTGGGTGGTGGGTTTTACTGTTGGGGGGTTGTTTGTATTTTGTTTTTTACAGGTAAAAGAGCTTATATCTTTGGGGCAATGCGCCACAAAAGTTAGTGTAACTCAGGTTAGGTTTTATTTTACAGGTATATTTGCATTTATTTTAGCTAGGTAGCTAGTAAATAGTTAATAACTATTTACTAACTAGTCTACCTAGTTAAAATAAATACAAACTTGCCTGTGAAAAAATAAATAAAACCTAAGCTAGCTACAATATAACTATTAGTAAGTATTTCGTTTTAAATAGGAATTATTTAGTTATCAATAGTAATTTTTATTTAGATTTATTTTAATTATATTAAAGTTAGGGGTGTTAGGGTTAGACTTAGGGTTAGGTTTAGGGGTGAATAACTTTAGTATAGTGGCAGCGATGTTAGGGACAGCAGATTAGGGGTTAATATGTTTATTATAGTGGCGGCAATGTCCGGAGCGGCAGATTAGGGGTTAATAATTTTATTTTAGTGTTTGCGATGCGGGAGGGCATTGGTTTAGGGGTTAATAGGTAGTTTATGGATGTTAGTGTACTTTTTAGCACTTTAGTTATGAGTTTTATGTTACGGCTTTGTAGCATAAAAACCATAACTACTGACTTTCAGTTTACGGTATGGATCTTGACGGTATAGGCTGTACCGCTCACTTTTTGGCCGGACAGGCAAACTCGTAATACCGGCACTGTGGAAGTCCCATTGAAAAAGGACTTTTTGAAAGCTGCGGTAGTTACGTTGCGTTACGGCCAAAAAAGTGTGCGTTACAGATATACCTGCAAAACTCGTAATACCAGCGGTAGTGAAAAAAAACCATAACAATGCTTTTTCACTCATACTGCAAAACTCATAATCTAGCCGATTGTAAAAATCAATAAAGTTTCATAAAAAAAATACCTGTGTATATTATAGAGATATAGATTTTGACAACAAATGAGAACCATAAGCCCAGCAAGTCTGCCGGAAATTTGTTTGAAGCATGAAATATTTAAATCTAGTTCATAGGATAGCCTTATGGTTATCCCAGGCATTCTTAAAGTCCACCACACTGATTACATTTCTTATCATATGATAGTGCATTTGTGTGTGTGTATAATTTGGACAAATATTTTGTCAAGAAAAAAATAAGGCCTAGATTACAAGCTTTGCGTTAGGTAAAAAAGAAGCGTTAACAGGTGCTAACGCTGCTTTTTTCCTACCACTGGTATTACGAGTCTTGAAGGTTTAGGGTCACCGCACACTTTTTTGGCCTTACCGCAAAACGACTTACGTAAAAGTCGTAAAGTCTTTTTTCTAATGGACTTTTTATACCGCTGGTTTTACAAGTCTGTCCTGGGAGGCCAAAAAGTGAGCGGTAGACCCTAAAACTTCAAGATCAATACCGTAAACTGAAAGGTAGTAGTTATGAGTTTTATAAACAACGCGTTAACATAAAACTCACAACTAAAGTGCTAAAAAGTACACTAAACACCCATAAACTACCTATTAACCCCTAAACCGAGGCCCTCCCGCATCGCAAACACTAAAGTAAAATTATTAACCCCTAATCTGCCACTCCGGACATCGCAGCCACCTACATTATACTTATGAACCCCTAATCTGCCGCTCCGGACACCGCCGCCACCTACATTATATTTATTAACCCCTAATCTGCCTGCCCCAATGTCGCCACAACCTACCTACGCTTATTACCCCCTAATCTGCCGCCCCCGACATCGCCACCACTATAATAAACATATTAACCCCTAAACCGCCGCACTCCCGCATCGCAAACACTAGTTTATTATTATTAACCCCTAATCTGCTGTCCCTAACATCACCGCCACCTACCTACATTTATTAACCCCTAATCTCCCGCCCCCAACGTCGCCGCCGCCACTATATTAAATTCATTAACCCCTAAACCTAAGTCTAACCCTACCACCCCCTAACTTAAATATAATTTAAATAAATCTAAATAAAAATTCCTATCATTAACTAAATAATTCCTATTTAAAACTAAATACTTACCTATAAAATAAACCCTAAGCTAGCTACAATATAACTAATAGTTACATTGTATCTATCTTAGGGTTTATTTTTATTTTACAGGCAACTTTGTATTTATTTTAACTAGGTACAATAGTTATTAAATAGTTATCAAGTATTTAATAACTTCCTAGCTAAAGCATTGAACTTCAATCCTATTGGCTGACTGCATCAGCCAATAGGATTTTTTCTACCTTAATTCTGATTGACTGATAGAATTCTATCAGCCAATCGTAATCTAAGGGACGCCATCTTGGATGATGTCACTTAAAGGTACCTTCATCCAGCTTTAGTCGTCGGAAGAAGAGGATGCTCCGCGTCAGATGTCTTGAAGATGGACCCGCTCCGCGCCGGATGGATGAAGATAGAAGATGCCGTCTGGATTAAGAATTCTGCCTGTCTGGAGGATCACTTCGCCCGGCTTGGATGAAGACTTCTACCGGCTTCGTTGAGGACCTCGGCCCGGCTTGGATGAAGACGTCTCCCGGTAAGTCAATCTTCAGGGGGTTAGTGTTAGGTTTTTTTAAGGGTTTATTGGTGGGTTTTATTTTTAGCTTAGGGTTTGGGCCTGCAAAAGAGCTAATTGCCATTTTAAGGGCCATGCCCATCCAAATGGCCTTTTCAGGGCAATGGGGAGCTTAGGTTTTTTTAGTTAGTATTTTATTTGGGGGGTTGGTTGTGTGGGTGGTGGGTTTTATTGTTGGGGGTTGTTTGTATTTTTTTCCAGGTAAAAGAGCTGATTACTTTGGGGCAATGCCCAGCAAAAGGCCCTTTTAAAGGCTATTGATAGTTTAGTTTAGGCTAGGGTTTTTTTTTTATTTTGGGGGGGGGGATTTTTTTATTTTCATAGGGCTATTAGATTAGGTGTAATTAGTTTAAATATCTGTAATTTGTTTTTTATTTTCTGTAATTTAGTGTTTGTTTGTTTTTGTACTTTAGCTAATTTAATTTATTTAATTGTATTTAATGTAGGGAATTTATTTAATTATAGTTTAGTTTTAGGTGTTATTGTAACTTAGGTTTTATTTTACAGGTATTTTTGTATTTATTTTAGCTAGGAAGTTATTAAATACTTAATAACTATTTAATAACTATTCTATCTAGTTAAAATAAATACAGACTTGCCTGTAAAATAAAAATAAACCCTAAGATAGATACAATGTAACTATTAGTTATATTGTAGCTAGTTAAGGGTTTATTTTATAGGTAAGTATTTAGTTTTAAATAGGAATTATTTAATTAATGATAGGAATTTTTATTTAGATTTATTTAAATTATATTTAAGTTAGGGGGTGTTAGGGTTATGGTTAGACTTAGGTTTAGGGGTTAATACATTTGATATAGTGGCGGCGACGTTGGGGGCGGCAGATTAGGGATTAATAAATGTAGGTAGGTGGCGGCAATGTTAGGGATGGCAAATTAGGGGTTAATAATAATAAACTAGTGTTTGCGATGCGGGAGTGCGGTGGTTTAGGGGTTAAAGGTTTGTTATAGTGGCGGCGATGTCAGAGGCATCAGATTAGGGGTTAATAAGTGTAGGTAGGTTGCGGCAACATTGGGGACAGCATATTAGGGGTTAATAATTATAATGTAGGTGTCGACGATGTTGGGGGCAGCAGATTAGGGGTTCATAAATATAATGTAGGTGGCTGCGGTGTCCGGAGCGGCAGATTAGGGGTTAATAATTATAATGTAGGTGTCGGCGATGTCTGGGGCGGCAGATTAGGGGTTAATAAGTGTAAGATTAGTGGTATATGTTATGGTGTTAGGTGTAAACATAAATTTTGTTTCCCCATAGGAATCAATGGGGCTATGTTAGTGAGTTTTACACTGCATTTTTGCAGGTGTTAGACTTTTTCTTAGCCGGCTCTCCCCATTGATTCCTATGGGAAATCGTGCACGAGCACGTTACACCAGCTCACCGCTGACTGAAGCAGCGCTGACATTGAAGTGAGATTTGGAGCAAAATTTTGGTCTACGCTCACTTTTTGTCTTTTATCGACGGGTTTCTGAAAACTCGTAATACCAGCGTTGTATGAAAGTGAGCGGTGAGAGTAACGTGCAAGTTGATACCTCACCCCTGTTACCGCAAAACTCGTAATCTAGGCGTCAATCTTTGTTTAGTTAATTTTTTAAAGTGACATGAAACCCAATTTTAAACTACGTTCCAATTTTCTTCTGTTATTTAATTTGTTTCATACTCTCTGTATCTTTTGTTGAAAAGCAAATGTAGGTAGGCTCAGGAGCAGTAATGCACTACTGAGAGCTAGCTTCTTATTGTTGGCTGCACATTTATGTGTCTTGTCATTGGCTCAAATGTTTTCAGCTTGCTCCCAATAATGCCTTCCTGCTCCTTATATCCAAAAGATATTAAGAGAATGAAGCAAATTTGATAATATAAGAAATTTGAAAGTTGATTAAAAAAATTGTATGGGCTTTCTGAATCCTGAAACCTTAAAGGGACAGTCTATTCCAGAATGGTTATTGTTTAAAAAGATAGATAATCCCTTTATTACCCATTCCCCAGTTTTGCATAACCAACACAGTTAAATTAATACACTTTTTACCTCTGTGATTACCTTGTATCTAAGCCTCTACAGACTGCCCCCTTATTTCAGTTCTTTTGACAGACTTGCAGTTTAGCCAATTACTGCTGACTCTAGCAATTCCACAGGAGTGACCACAATGATATTTATATGGCACTTATGAACTAGCACTGTCTAGATGTGAAAAAAACTGTCCATCCTCAAGGGCTTTGAAAATAGCATACAAGCCTACCTAGGTTTATCTTTTAACAAAAGAATACCAAGAAAACAAAGTAAATTTGATTGTAAAAGTAAATTGGAAAGTTGTTTAAAATGGCATGCCCTATCTGAATCATTGAAGTTTAATTTTGACTAGACTGTCTCTTTCATTTTGATTTTACTCTCCCTTTTATATCATTTTGCATCTTCCTATCCTTATTGTAACTACACCTGGCCTTCCTTTATCAGAATAATTGTTTTCTTTCTAAACTCACATTGACCATATGTCTACCTTTTCCCCTGTATTTCACTTTAGACAGTTTGCTTGAGAGACACTCTACCAGTAGGTCTCTTTGTGTAAAAATACTACTTATTGTGCACATGGGGAGAGTGTTTCTCTTCTTTTCATTCAATTTATTAATTTTATTATTGTAGTGTTGATAATGTTCCCTCATAAATGTAACCTCTTTTTTATACTTGTTAGTGTGTGACTAGTAGTATAACAAATAATTTGCTGAACTTCTATATACATATGGGTAATATGTTTCTGCTTAATAAATAACTTATTATTATTATAATTATTATTATTGTTGATGATGATGATGATGATGATGATGATGATGATGATGATATAGAATTTGCATTGATAGTCTTTTCGACCCTGAGGGTTACTGTCTATCTATGCATTTTTATTGCCACTGGGTTTCATGAGAATATTTTGGTGATTTACAAAAGATATTTAGCTCTTAACTTCAATAAATAAAGAATTCTCTGTGTCTTAAGGATTTTTTACTAATATGGTACAAAATGCTTAAGACACAGATAATTCTTTATTTATTGAAGTTAAGAGCAAGGGAAATTATCAAAACATTAACGTAAGATAAATCCTTGATTACACCAATCAGTCTGGACATAAGGGCAGAATATCTCGCAGAATATCTTATGATGGTCAAGTACTGAATAAAGTCTTTTTGGAAATTATAGTAGCACAAGCGATGATTAAAATATATTTTAGTTAATAGAAAATATATAAGGAACACTTTTTAAGTATCAAAAATGATAATTTTTAGAGTTTTCAAACTGCATTCAGTAATGATCACATTAATAAAAAAAATAAAAAAATAAACAATATATATCAATTGTTTAAAAAAGAAGATTAAAGTTATTGACTACATTTCATTCTCCATAGGCTCCATATTGACATGATAACCCAATGAGTTCCTATTAGTGATGTTGCAAATTGTTCGCCGGCGAATAGTTCCCGGCGAACATAGCTTGTTCGCGTTCGCCACGGCGGGCGAACATATGTGATGTTCGATCCGCCCCCTATTCGTCATCATTGAGTAATACTTTGACCCTGTACCTCACAGTCAGAAGACACATTCCAGCCAATCAGCAGCAGACCCTCCCTCCCAGACCCTCCTACCTCCTGGACAGCATCTATTTTAGATTCATTTGGAATCTGCATTCTTAGTGAGAGGAGGGACAGTGTAGCTGCTGCTGATTTAATAGGGAATTCAATGGCTAGGCTAGTGTATTCAGTGTCCACTACAGTCCTGAAGGACTCATCTGATCTCTGCTGTAAGGACAGCACCCCAAAAAGCCCTTTTTAGGGCTAGAACATCAGTCTGTTTTTTTTTTTTTTCATGTGTAATCTAATTGCAGTTGCCTGCCTGCCAGCGTGTGTGTCAGGCTCACAGCGTATACTGTGCCCACTTGCCCAGTGCCACCACTCACATCTGGTGTAACAGTAGTGTATATTTAAAAAAAAAAAAACACTTTTTTGACTGTGTTAAATAATAGCAGCCAGTTTCCTTCACACGTGTGCATTTCAGTGCCTGCCTGCCAGGGCACAGTGTCACCCCAGTGCAACTCATATCTGGTGTAACAGTAGTGTATATTTAAAAAAAAAAACACTTTTTTGACTGTGTTAAATAATAGCAGTCAGTTTCCTTCACACGTGTGCGTTTCAGTGCCTGCCTGCCTGCCTGTCAGGGCACAGTGTTACCCCAGTGCAACTCATATCTGGTGTAACAGTAGTGTATATTTAAAAAAAAACAACACTTTTTTGACTGTGTTAAATAATAGCAGTCAGTTTCCTTCACACGTGTGCGTTTCAGTGCCTGCCTGCCAGGGCACAGTGTCACCCCAGTGCAACTCATATCTGGTGTAACAGTAGTGTAGATTTAAAAAAATGGGGAGTTTGCCGTTGTGCAAATGGACTGTTTGCGGTTGTTTGCGGTGCGTTAAAGGGACAGTCTAGGCCAAAATAAACTTTCATGATTCAGATAGACCATGTAATTTTAAACAATTTTCCAATTTACTTTTATCACCAATTTTTCGTTGTTCTCTTGGGCCTAGATTTAGAGTTGGGCGGTAGCCGTCAAAACCAGCGTTAGAGGCTCCTAACACTGGTTTTTACCGCCCTCTGGTATTTGGAGCCAGTCATTAAAGGGTCTAACGCTCACTTTACAGCCGCGACTTTTCCATACCGCAGATCCCCTTACGTCAATTGCGTATCCTATCTTTTCAATGGGATCTCTCTAACGCTGGTAGAGTCGTGGCTGAAGTGAGCGTTAGAAATCTAACGACAAAACTCCAGCCGCAGAAAAAAGTCAGTAGTTAAGAGCTTTCTGGGCTAACTGCCGCCAACTACGTTATCCCTATGTACCCCTAATCTGCTGCCCCTATCTCCGCCGACCCCTATATTATATTTATTAACCCCTAATCTGCCCCCCACAATGTCGCCTCCACCTGCCTACACTTATTAACCCCTAATCTGCCGACCGGACCGCGCCCCTATTATAATAAAGTTATTAACCCCTAATCCGCCTCACTCCCGCCTCAATAACCCTATAATAAATAGTATTAACCCCTAATCTGCCCTCCCTAACATCGCCGACATCTAACTTCAAGCATTAACCCCTAATCTGCTGACCGGAGCTCACCGCTATTCTAATAAATTTTTTAACACCTAAAGCTAATTCTAACCCTAACACCCCCCTAACTTAAATAAAATTTAAATCTAACGAAATAAATTAACTCTTATTAAATAAATTATTCCTATTTAAAGCTAAATACTTGTAAAATAAACTCTAATATAGCTACAATATAAATTATAATTATATTGTAGCCATTTTAGGATTTATAATTATTTTAACCAGGTACAATAGCTATTAAATAGTTAATAACTATTTAATAGTTACCAAGTTAAAATAATTACAAAATTACCTGTAAAATAAATCCTAACCTAAGTTACAATTAAACCTAACACTACACTAGCAATAAATTAATTAAATAACATACCTACAATTATCTACAATTAAACCTAACACTACACTATCAATACATTAATTAAATAAAATACCTACAAATAACTACAATTAAATAAACTAACTAAAGTACAAAAAATAAAAAAGAACTAAGTTATAAAAAATAAAAAAATATTTACAAACATTAGAAAAATATTACAACAATTTTAAACTAATTACACCTACTCTAAGCCCCCTAATAAAATAACAAAGCCCCCCAAAATAAAAAAATGCCCTACCCTATTCTAAATTAAAAAAGTTCAAAGCTCTTTTACCTTACCAGCCCTTAAAAGGACCTTTTGTGGGGCATGCCCCAAAGAATTCAGCTCTTTTGCCTGTAAAAAAAAACATACAATACCCCCCCAACATTACAACCCACCACCCACATACCCCTAATCTAACCCAAACCCCCCTTAAATAAACCTAAAACTAAGCCCCTGAAGATCTTCCTACCTTATCTTCACCTCGCCGGGTATCACCGATCGGTCCTGGCTCCGAAATCTTCATCCAACCCAAGCGGGGGCTGGCGATCCATAATCCTGCGGCTGAAGAGGTCCAGAAGAGGCTCCAAAGTCTTCATCCTATCCGGGAAGAAGAGGCGATCCAGACCGGCAACCATCTTGATCCAAGCGGCATCTTCTATCTTCATCCGATGAGGAACGGCTCCATCGTGAAGACCTCCAGCATGGATCAATCTTCTTCCTCCGACGTCCAACTGAAGAATGACGGTTCCTTTAAGGGACGTCATCCAAGATGGCGTCCCTCGAATTCCGATTGGCTGATAGGATTCTATCAGCCAATCGGAATTAAGGTAGGAAAATTCTGATTGGCTGATGGAATCAGCCAATCAGAATCAAGTTCAATCCGATTGGCTGATCCGATCAGCCAATCAGATTGAGCTCGCATTCTATTGGCTGATCAGAACAGGTATTGGCTGATCCAATCAGCCAATCAGATTGAGCTCGCATTCTATTGGCTGTTCCGATCAGCCAATAGAATGCGAGCTCAATCTGATTGGCTGATCGGATCAGCCAATCGGATTGAACTTGATTCTGATTGGCTGATTCCATCAGTCAATCAGAATTTTCCTACCTTAATTCCGATTGGCTGATAGAATCCTATCAGCCAATCTTAATTCAAGGGATGCCATCTTGGATGACGTCCCTTAAAGGAACCGTCATTCTTCAGTTGGACGTCGGAGGAAGAAGATTGATCTGCGCTGGAGGTCTTCACGATGGAGCCGTTCCTTATCGGATGAAGATAGAAGATGCCGCTTGGATCAAGATGGTTGCCGGTCTGGATCGCCACTTCTTCCCGGATAGGATGAAGACTTTGGAGCCTCTTCTGGACCTCTTCAGCCGCAGGATTATGGATCGCCAGCCCCCACTTGGGTTGGATGAAGATTTCGGAGCCAGGACCGATCGGTGATACCCGGCGAGGTGAAGATAAGGTAGGAAGATCTTCAGGGGCTTAGTGTTAGGTTTATTTAAGGGGGGTTTGGGTTAGATTAGGGGTATGTGGGTGGTGGGTTGTAATGTTGGGGGGGGGGGTATTGTATGTTTTTTTTTTACAGGCAAAAGAGCTGAATTCTTTGGGGCATGCCCCACAAAAGGTCCTTTTAAGGGCTGGTAAGGTAAAAGAGCTTTGAACTTTTTTAATTTAGAATAGGGTAGGGTATTTTTTTATTTTGGGGGTCTTTGTTATTTTATTAGGGGGCTTAGAGTAGGTGTAATTAGTTTAAAATTGTTGTAATATTTTTCTAATGTTTGTAAATATTTTTTGATTTTTTGTAACTTAGTTCTTTTTTATTTTTTGTACTTTAGTTAGTTTATTTAATTGTAGTTATTTGTAGGTATTGTATTTAATTAATGTATTGATAGTGTAGTGTTAGGTTTAATTGTAGGTAATTGGAGGTATTTTATTTAATTTATTTATTGATAGTGTAGTGTTAGGTTTAATTGTAACTTAGGTTAGGATTTATTTTACAGGTAATTTTGTAATTATTTTAACTAGGTAGCTATTAAATAGTTCTTAACTATTTAATAGCTATTGTACCTGGTTAAAATAAATACAAAGTTGCCTGTAAAATAAATATTAATCCTAAAATAGCTACAATATAATTATAATTTATATTGTAGCTATATTAGGGTTTATTGTACAGGTAAGTATTTAGCTTTAAATAGGAAAAATGTATTTAATAAGAAATAATTTATTTCGTTAGATAAAAATTATATTTAACTTAGGGGGGTGTTAGGGTTAGGGTTAGTATTAGCTTTAGGGGTTAAAAAATGTATTATAGTAGCGGTGAGCTCCGCTCGGCAGATTAGGGGTTAATTATTATAGGTAGCTGGCGGCGACGTTGTGGGGGGCAGATTAGGGGTTAATAAATATAATATAGGGGTCGGCGGTGTTAGGGGCAGCAGATTAGGGGTACATAGGGATAATGTATGCTGCGGCGGTATACGGAGCGGCAGATTAGGGGTTAATAATAATATGCAGGTGTCAGCGATAGCGGGGGCGGCAGATTAGAGGTTAATAAGTGTAAGGTTAGGGGTGTTTAGACTCGGGGTACATGTTAGAGTGTTAGGTGCAGACGTAGGAAGTGTTTCCCCATAGAAAACAATGGGGCTGCGTTAAGAGCTGAACGCTGCTTTTTTGCAGGTTTTTTTTCAGCTCAAACTGCCCCATTGTTTTCTATGGGGATATCGTGCACGAGCACGTTTTTGAAGCTGGCCGCGTCCGTAAGCACCGCTGGTATCTAGAGTTGCAGTGACGTTAAATTATGCTCTACGCTCCCTTTTTGGAGCCTAACGCACTGAAAACCCAGCCATTCTGTGAACTCTAAATACCAGCGGTATTTAAAAGGTGCGGGGGAAAAAAAGCATGCGTAGCTAACGCACCCCTTTGGCCGCCAAACTCCAAATCTAGCCGTTGGTATTCTTAGTTGAAAGCTTAACCTAGGAGGTTCATATGCTAATTTCTTAGACCTTGAAGCCCACCTCTTTCAGATTGCATTTTAACAGTTTTTTACCACTAGAGGGTGTTAGTTCACGTATTTCATATAGATAACACTGTGCTCGTGCCCAAGAAGTTATCTGGGAGCAGGCACTGATTGGCTAGACTGCAAGTCTGTCAAAAGAACTGAAAAAAAGGGGCAGTTTGCAGAGGTTTAGATACAAGATAATCACAGAGGTTAAAAGTATATTATTATAAATGTGTTAGTTATGCAAAACTGGGAAATGGGTAATAAAGGGATTATCTCTCTTTTAAAACAATAACAATTCTGGTGTAGACTGTACCTTTAAATGGGGAGTTTGGTCTGTCACTGTGAAGCGGGCGTAACCCTTACACTACCTGACCGATACAACATCATACCTGATGTTTTAAAGCACGTTATTCCAAACAATTTAGGAATGTTAGGTGATTTATGCCCTTTATGGATTAAAACCAGACTCTGCATCAACTATGTAATTTTCGATGGGAGTTTTGCCATGGATCCCCCTCCGGCATGCCACAGTCCAGGTGTTAGTACCTTTGAAACAACTTTTCCATCACTATTGTGGCCAGAAAGAGTCCCTGTGGGTTTTAAAATTTGCCTGCCTATTGAAGTCTATGGCGGTTCGCCCGGTTCGCCCGTTCGTGAACAGTTAAGGAAGTTTGCGTTCGCCATTCGCGAACGCAAAATTTTAGGTTCGCGACATCACTAGTTCCTATTCTAAACCAACCAAAGAGTCATGTGATTTGTTTTCTATGGATTTCCATAAGATTTTAAAATACGAAGGCATTCCAAACAGTTGTCAAGTGACTATAGCACATTAAGGGGTAGATTAAAAGTGGTGTGCTAACATGTGCGCTCGAGCGATATTGGGTTTTTGCATGCAACTTAAAGACCACTAATATTAAAAGTTAAGAGTAAACACAATCGCAAAAGCTCAATTGCATTTAACACTCATCGGGTCAGCGCAACTGAAAACCTTGCATAAAGGGTAGTGA
>NC_069505.1:324104218-324209218 GCF_027579735.1 Bombina bombina | reverse complement strand
GCCGCCCAATGAATGAAAGAATGGCCTACAATCCATACAGAAGTTAGCTAACCCTAAGTACAAATGACCCCCCCCCTTCACAGAAACCGGGTCAAAAACACACTGTTCACCCAAACAAAAGTCGCCTACTTATAATGGCCGAACGTACGATTTATAACGATTTGATCGCCACCGACCCAATTTTTGAATGGTATGCTCCGTTGCCCCTTGCAAAGCGGCATTTGTAGCCGCCCCGATCCTAAATGAGTGAGGGGTTATCCTGGAAGGGTCAAAAACAGCCGTCTCCACAGCTTGCGCTAAAATCCTACGAAATTGGTAAGTAGAAAGAGCAGCCCCGTTCTCTTGCACTAGGAATTGTCTGACCCCTGCCGGCCTGCGCTGTAAGTATGCCACCAAAGTCGCTAAGGGGCAACAAGCATCCCCTTGGGCAGAAAAAGTGAGCCAAGTTCCCTTAGCCTCTTGATCTGTTTTAGATTTTGGTACAAAAATCAAAACAGACGGTGGGTAAATCTTGACATGATCGAATTGCACGCCCCTGTTGACATGCTTTTTTGACAGGGACACCAGCTCTATAATTCGCAGGGCCCCTGCGAATGCTAGGACAAAAGCCGCCTTGAAAAGCAGAAATTTAAACTCATAATTACAAATGTTAGGTAAAACCGCTACCAGCCTCTTAAGCCAGTCCCGGGTAATGGGCTCCCTGATATCACTCCTGTTGGGCTGCATTCGCCCCCAACCCTTGAGAGTCTGCCTAATAAAAAAAACACCCTGTGGGATTACCTGATCCCAACAATTTGAAGAAAAATTATAAGGCCGCCAGATGGGACTGGACTGCCCCTTTCCGCAAACCTGCCACTTGCATGCATACTAGCCACTCACACAGCATCACCCAAGTCATGAAAAAGGTAATTATATTGAGTCCTTCGAGAAATCAGTAAAGAAAGACCTAGACGAATTAGATACAACCGACACTAAGAGTATTAAATGAAATCTGTCCCTCAAAGAAAAAAGTTTAATAAAAGAATTACAGAATAGGAAAGATCTGGTGATAAAACAAGCAGACAAAGGTGGGGGGATAGTGATCATGAATAGCACATATTATTTAGAAGAAGCACAGAGGTTACTAAATGATACCACCACATATAGAAAACTAAATGGGGATCCAGGTGACACCTTTTTTAAACATCTGGAAACACTCCTTAATGATGCAAAATCGATAAAATTGATAAATGATACTGAATATGATTTTTTGTTGGTAAAAAATTTTAGGACACCAATCTTTTATTTTCTCCCAAAGGTCCATAAGGACCTAGAGAGACCTCCAGGGCGTCCCATAATATCTGGGATTGAAAGTATAACCTCCAATTTGTCTCAATATATAGATTACTTTTTGCAGGGGTATGTGAAACAACTACCCTCATTTTTACTTGACTCAACACACTTTTTAAATGAAATTGAGACATTGAAATGGGAACATAATATGATTTTAGTCACTTGTGACGTTAGTGCGTTATATACCAATATTGACCACTCTTTAGGCCTAAGAGCAATAGAATCTTATCTACAAAAAGATGAAAATATGTTAAAGGAACAAGGGAAATTCATTTTGGAGTGTATAAAGTTTATTTTAAATAAAAACTATTTTAAATTCGATGATAAATACTATTTACAAACAAAAGGGACGGCTATGGGCACAAGGTTCGCACCCAGTTATGCGAATTTGTTCATGGGGATCTTCGAAGAAGAATTTATTGGAAGATCCCCATGGGGTGCGAACCTTGTGCTCTATAGGCGATATATAGACGACATGTTTATTGTGTGGAAAGGGGACCTTGAGCTACTGGACCAATTTATTGAGGATATGAACCATAATGAATATGGCCTAACTTTCACTCACGAATATAGTTCAAATAAAATAAGTTTTTTAGATATTGAAATTGAAATAATGGCTGGTGAACTTGTGACTAGGACCTTTTTTAAAAAAGTGGATACCAACAATTATATAGATGCAGAAAGTAACCATCTTGATATTTGGAAAAAGAACATACCCAAAGGGCAGCTATTAAGAGTAAGAAAGAATTGCACAAAATCTGATGAATATGATAGCCAATCACGAACTATTATTGATAGATTCAAACAAAAAGGGTATGACAGTAAAAATATAGAAAAACTGGCAAGTGATATCAAAAAGGTTGATAGAAAAGATCTACTAAAAAAGAAACATAAACAGAAAAGGATAAGTTTTAATGTCACAAGTGATGAGGAATTAGATATACCAATAATTACTACCTTTTCGTCTCAACATAAACTTTTTAAGAAAGTGGTTAACAAACACTGGCACTTACTGCTAAAAGACCCTTTAATTGGCCATAATATAAGCAGAAACCCTAGATTTATTTATAAAAAAGCCCAAAATTTTAAGAATTTACTGGCCCCTAGTGAGTTTAAGAGAAATAAAATGACTATGGTAAATGGAAGGATGAAGGACCTTGAAGGGAATATAATAGAGGGCTTTTACCCTTGCCATTCATGCAAATCGTGCAGATACAGTAGCAAATTGAAAGGTCTAGAATCTAGCAAAACAGGGAAATTATATAAAATTAATGGAATTATTAGATGTTCAGACGAGAATGTTATCTATGCCATTAAATGTGACTGTAATCTTTTGTACCTCGGTCAAACGAGTAGAAAACTCAGAGATAGGATTAGGGAGCACATCCTAAGTATTGAAAATTATAGGAAAGACACGACACTATATAAACACTTTTATGAAAAACACCAGGGAAATTTAAATTGTATGAAATACTGGGGGATAAAAAAAGTGCATGGAGATGGGAGAAGGGGAGATATGGAGAGGAAGCTCCTTAGACAAGAAGCAGAATTGATCTATAATTTTGGCACGTTACATCCATCAGGTTTGAATAGTGAGCTTGATCTGAATAGACTTATCTGAATATGGCCTATAGAATTTAAACCCTAAATCCTAACACTTAGTCTATCCTGGTCCTTTTTTGAGTTTTTAGATTTTTTAGATTTTATAAAAAAAATGTTTGGTCTGTCTCAATTTTATCTTATTAAATATTCTTAACATTTCCGTTTTGGATCTATAACAATAATTTTAAAATATACCATTAAATACATTTTCTATCTAGACTGATATTTTTGTATATATAAAAACTTAGGTTGTTTATTACATTTATTATATTATACATTTTGTAAGACATATGAATTTTGTATATATAAATGGACTACTGTCATCTAATATATATATATATATAGATCTTTCTATATAAAATTTGGAGGCTTCCAGCTAGTATTATGTTAATTTTAGACTTAATCTCATAGTAATAAATTAATTTTTTTATATCCATTTTGAAATGTATAATAGATATCCAAGTTGACTTATTCTCTTTCCCCTTATTTAAAATGGACTTATGAAGAATGTTTTTAGGTGGTGAGAGGTATAATCCACATTTAGAGATGAATGTTTAGCATGAAATTCCAAAATATGTAGTATTATACTTCTATCATTGATAGTAACCTTGCAAGTCTGGAATACAAAACAATATATAATAAAAACTCTTCAACAAAGGATTTAAGATACCAATTTATTTATTATTTTTTGAAAAAACAAAAACTGTTAAGAAAGAAAACATCTTGATGAGCTAATTGACTTGAACACTAAGGGGTTAATTTTACAGCCTTTATTAGGAGAGAAACAATGGGAACAGTTATCTTGACAAAGGCCCCATGAGAGCCGATACGCGTGGATTGACTGATTTCCCAGCACCTGTGAGCTTTGTGCAAAGCAAGGAGAGGCTGATTGAGAGCCTGTATGTACCATCATTGTGCTCCCAGAACCGTATACCAAGAAGCCAGGATCTGTGCAAACAAAAGGAAGACAGATTGGTTGAACGGTAGGAGCGGCAATTTCAAAATAAGTGCGCGCACTTCTGCAAACGGATCGTTATACCCTCTGAGGATTTTCAAGTATTAAAGCGAAGAAACTGCTGATCTGTATTTGTCGCAAATTAAGAAGGAAAGTCCAACTGTTGGTGAGATAGCCTGGCGGTTATACAACAGTGAAACCAGACTGTGCTACACTGAGGGGATATTTGGTGAGTAAGAACTGATAATACAAAAGCTTGCCAATATCGCTGAGACCCAGATTCAGCATACTAGATTTATCTTACACGCATCAATACTGAAAAGATCAGCCCGGGCTAATTTGATGTAACAAATTTGATGTAACAAATTGGAAAAATATCTTAAGTTGCAACTTTATTACACTTATCCGGAATAGGAGTAAATCAGAATCTGACTAATGTTATCGCTGCAAGGTTACTAAAAGGGACTTTGAGAGCTGGTATCTGTATTATACTTCCACTAACCTGCATCACACGAATCACCTCTCATCTTATGTTCTTTATTTTAGATTGTTTGATAAGTATAATATATTGTGTTTTAGGAAGAAGTATATTATAAGTATAATAAATTGTGTTTTAGGAATAAGTATATTATATTGTGTTTTAGGAATTGTTTTTTAGGAATCATTGTTCTATTAGATTTTTTAATACTAATTATTTTAGGGGCACCGGTGCAATTCTACTCTAAATGTCCTAATGTTTTGACTAGTCTATGTATTAAAATAAAATATTATCAATTTATTTAAACAACTTGTTTTTTAGGATTATTTTTTATTGTCCTTAGAGCTGAATTAGTTTGGTAATATTATTAATAATCTCTTTTTACAATAGGTATAGTTGTGATTTATATATATACTTTTATTTTTTGGAAATTGTGACTCACACTTTTAGACATATTCCCCACCAGAAATCAATTACTCTCACAGTTAGCCTTCACTGGCGCCACCCACAATCTTTCCTTTCAATCACCTGAGAGCTAACTGATGACTCCCCCTTCGCATACTGCAAAACTGGTCCCACTCTTTCCAATGGATAATGTAGGTTCGCCAAGTTGCTGGTGCGAGGGATGAGCGGACTAAGGGGATTAAGGAGAGCCAGGTTCCACCAGCTGCCAAAGAAAACTGGGACAGATTAGTTCTTCCTTGGCTGCCCGTGGCGCTAATCTTCTAAAAGTCACCCAATCAAACCTAGAGAGGGCATCTGCTAGAACGTTGTTGACCCCTGGAATATGACTAGCCTGGAAGTGGATGTTAAGTTGAAGACACCTTAAAACCAGATGTCGCAACAGTCGCACCACAGTAACAGAGGAAGCAGAAAGTCTGTTAATGGAATGTACAACACTTAGGTTGTCTGTCCAAAAAATTACTGATCTATTCTGCAGCCTCTGCCCCCACAGCTCAACTGCCATAACAATGGGAAACAATTCTAGGAGAGTTAGGTTCCTGATAAGAGGAGAAGAACTCCATTCCAACGGCCAGGGCCCGGCACACCACTCCCTTTGGAAATAAGCCCCATAACCATGAGACTCTGCTGCATCAGTAAACAGATGCAGGGTCTGACTAGATATCGGGCTAGATCGCCACACACTGATGCCGTTAAATTGTATCAAGAATGCCTCCCAAAATTTCAGGTCATCTATCATGTCTCTTGAGACAAGTATTCAGTCTTAAGGTGACTTTCTAGCCTCCTGTTGAAAACCCTCCCCATGGGGATTACCCTGCAGGCGAAGTTTAACAAACTAAATAGGGACTGCAGGTCCCTCAAAGATACATATTTCTTGGAAACAGCGGCCCGAACTGAAACCAACATATTCTGTACCTTTTCCATGGGTAACCTGCAAACCATTTGCAAGGTGTCTATTTCAATGCCAAGGAAGGTCAATGTAGTGCATGGACCCTGTGTTTTGTCCTCTGCTAATGGAACTCCCAGCTGGGACATGAGACCTCTCATCTCTATAATGAGGCGGATACACCTGTCTGTATCCTGTTCCCCTACTAAGAGAAAATCGTCGAGGTAGTGAGCTATGTAATAGCCTCCCACAAGTTTGGCCACCGCCCAGTGCTAAAATGTACTGAAACATTCAAACAGTGAGCATGAGATGGTGCAACCCATAGGTAAGCATCGATCCACATAGTAGCTACCCTCAAATTTACATCCCATAAGGGGAAAGGACTTAGGGTGCAAAGGAAGAAGACGAAAGGCGGACTCAATATCCAGTTTCGCTAACAAAGCACCTCTCCCAAACCCACGGACTAAGTCAAGCGCCTTATCGAATGACTGGTAATGAACCGTGCTAAGCTCAGGGTCAATCGCATCATTGACTGAGTGTCCTCTGGGGTAAGAGAGGTGCTGTATCAGGCGAAAATTCCCCGGTTCCTTTTTTGGAACCACTCCCAAAGGCGAGATAACCAAGTTAGTAAAAGGCGGGACGCTAAAGGGACCCACTACTCTTCCCAAAGCTATTTCCTTCGCTAGCTTATCCCTAACCCCCCCTGGGTGCTGGTATGCAGATTTTAAATTACGATGGTTGTGAGAACCCATGACAGAGTTGCTGATGGGGATCACAAATTCATCCCTAAATCCCGCCAAGAGCAAGCCTGCTACCTGGCGATCTGGATACGTGCACAACCAGAGCACAAGAGTGTCCACCCTCACTGGGGTGGGCACCCTTAGCTGCAATAGGTTGCCAGGCTTTTGACCTATCTGTGCTACAGTCCTTTCTCCTGGAGCAATCTGCTCCAGGATGAGGTGCCCCACAGAAATTGCATACGTGCCGGTACAGACAGGCTGTGCCTTAGTCACACCTTTTCTCCTGAAAGGCCCAGCACTCCCTGCCCTTACGCCTGTACTTGCTCTAAAATCGCGCCCCTATGCCTCTACTAGCTGGTGGTGGTGAAGGAGATCTTTCTGAACCTAAACGGGACCACAAATACATTTCTTGATACCCGAATGCTAGGGAGGAATTTCCAGCCATTTTCCTCCTAAAATTTGAATCATATTCCCTCCACACACCGTCTTTATGATGCTGATAAATCCAGTGTATGGTGTCAGCATGCTTCAGCAATGCCTGACCTTGGTCTGGAAATTTGTCTAGATAGCATGAGGAAAGGATCCTGAAGCACTTGAGCCACTCGTCAAATGTTTCAGGACGCTTAATTCATTTAGGCCCAGTTCCGTCCGCACTCTTCTCTTTCTGCCTATGCGCTTCAAGAGAAAGTTAAAAAAATGTCTTCTTACCAATTTCTGCTTCAGATGACCGTGAAGTGAAAAAATTGGGCAAGATAAAGCATCACCTGCTAAAGCTACCTTCCTGGCAAACACTGTTGGAGATGCCGGTGGCTGCCCAGACCTACTGATGTTACTACCTCCACCCTCTGATCCTTTTGCAGCTGACCTGACCTCATTTCTTTAAGCATTTTGTACATGCGCTTTTGCCCTTTGGATTTTAGGCCTAAAGACGTGTCGCTATCTAAATCAGAGTCAGTAGTGGATGAGTCTGATAGGTGTTCTCTAGGGTGTTTAGGTGCATAAGCCTCACCGTTTCCAGTTTCAGATGTAGTAGGGACCTCTGTCACTGGTGCTGTTCCCACTGGAGAAGTCTGGACCGCCGCAGGGGCCAATCCCCCAGAGCTCGCATTACCCACTGCTGATGTAGCCAGGATTGATGGCAATGTTGTAGCCGCTGATTTAGCTGGTATTGGCGGCAATGTTGTAACTGATGAAGCTGTTGTAGCCGATGAGGCAACTGCTCTCACAGATGCCATGTCTGGTGATGGTGCGACAGGGGGAATCTGCTTTCCAGACAAAACCTCCTGCAAAACAAAAAGAAAATTGTGAGCACTTTGCCATGGAGCCAAGGGAAACCCAGGTGTGGCCTGAGGGGCCCCCGCCACTCCCTATTCCTTAACATTTCCTATGCCTTGTGGAGTAATCCCCAGATGGGCCTGGGAACCTAATTCTGTAATTGCAGCATTTTGCACATAGGCTTCACTATGTACATTCACACTTTCACTATTAACCGTTTGTATGGGCACATTAATAGTATTAGCATTTGCCTTAGTAAGTGACATGGGAACATTTTGCACATTCAGAGCTGCATAAACATTTGGATAGCTAACCGTCTGCCTGACCACATTAAGAGCTCCAGCATTAAGCATAGGAACTGTCTGCCCTGTAAACTTTTCTTGAATAATTGAGTTAGTAACGTTGTGGCTGGAAACAAACATTAACATTCTGTCCATTCACAACACTCTCATTAGACTGCATACTAACATTCCTCAGCCTTACATTTTCATCATGACTTGTTAGAGTATTGACAATCTGGGTGCACACATTTGTACCATTCATGACACAAGCATTGCCCTGCATTGAAATATCAGAATTGGCCTCATTTATAGTCCCCTGCCTATTATGAACAAATTCCTCAATGTCAGTAATAAACCCTTCACCACCTGTGCTCCTATCGGCATGGCCATTATTCATTAACGCCACACTACCCCTTACTGAAAGTCCAGTACCGCTTGCCCCATGTGTGCTAAACATTTGTCTAGACCCCCCAGGCCACTTCAGTGACAGACTAGGCGGCCCCTGGCCAGAGAGCGCTTGCGGTGCTCACCTGCCTGGGGTCCGTGTCTGATCACCGGCCGACCACGTGTGGTGCTGTTGGAAGCGCTGATGTTCCTGTTGACATGATTTTTTGATGGGGACACCAGCTCTATAATTCGCAGGGCCCCTGCGAATGCTAGGACAAAAGCCGCCTTGGAAAGCAGAACTTCAAACTCTGAATTACAAATGTTAGGTAAAACCGCTACCAGCCTCTCAAGCCGGTCCCGGGTAATGGGCTCCCTGATATCACTCCAGTTGGGCTGCATTTGCCCCCAACTCTTGAGGGTCTGCCTAATGAAAAAACACCCTGTGGGATTACCTGATCCCAACAGTTTGAAGAAAAATGATAAGGCCGCCAGATGGGACTGGACTGCCCCTTTCCGCAAACCTGCCGCTTGCATGCATACTAGCCACTCACACAGCATCACTTGAGAGCTAACTGATGACTCCGCCCTTCGCATACTGCAAAATTGGTCCCACTCTTTCCATTGGCTAACATAGGTTCGCCAAGTCGCTGGTGTGAGGGATGAGCGGACTAATGGGATTAAGGAGAGCCAGGTTCCACCAGCTGCCAAAGAAAACTGGGACAGATTAGTCCTTCCTTGGCCGCCCGTGGCGCTAATCTTCTAAAAGTCAACCAATCAAACCTAGAGAAGGCATCTGCTAGAACGTTGTTAACCCCTGGAACATGACTAGCCTGGAAGTGGATGTTAAGTTGAAGACACCTTAAAACCAGATGTCGCAACAGTCGCACCACAGTAACAGAGGAAGCAGAACGTTTGTTAATGGAATGTACAACACTTAGGTTGTCTGTCCAAAAAATTACTGATCTATTCCGCATCCTCTGCCCCCACAGCTCAACTGCCATAACAATGGGAAACAATTCTAGGAGAGTTAGGTTCCTGATAAGAGGAGCAGAACTCCATTCCAACAGCCAGGGCCCGGCACACCACTCCCCTTGGAAATAAGCCCCATAACCATGAGACCCCGCTGCATCAGTAAACAGATGCAGGGTCTGACTAGATATAGGGCTATATCGCCACACACTGATGCCGTTAAATTGTATCAAGAATGCCTCCCAAACTTTCAGGTCATCTATCATGTCTCTTGAGACAATATTCTGTCTGACGCCCTGGGGTTGCCCTTAATTTGACTTTCTAGCCTCCTGTTGAAAACCCTCCCCATGGGGATCACCCTGCAGGTGAAGTTTAACAAACCTAATAGGGACTGCAGGTCCCTCAAAGATACATATTTCTTGGAAACAGCCTCCCAAACTGAAACCAACATATTCTGTACCTTTTCCATGGGTAACCTGCAAACCATTTGCAAGGTGTCTATTTCAATGCCCAGGAAGGTAAATGTAGTGCATGGACCCTGTGTTTTGTCCTCCGCTAATGGAACTCCCAGCTGGGACATGAGACTTCTCATCTCTATCATGAGGCGGATACACCTGTCTGTATCCTGGTCCCCTACTAAGAGAAAATCGTCGAGGTAGTGAGCTATATAATCCCCTCCCACAAGTTTGGCCACCGCCCAGTGCAAAAATTTACTGAAACATTCAAACAGTGAGCAACCCATAGGTAAGCATCGATCCACATAGTAGCTACCCTCAAATTTACATCCCATAAGGGGAAAGGACTTAGGGTGCAAAGGAAGGAGACGAAAGGTGGACTCAATATCCAGTTTCGCTAACAAAGCACCTCTCCCAAACCCACGGACTAAGTCAAGCGCCTTATCGAATGACTGGTAATGAACCGTGCTAAGCTCAGGGTCAATCGCATCATTGACTGAGTGTCCTCTGGGGTAAGAGAGGTGCTGTATCAGGTGAAACTTCCCTGGTTCCTTTTTTGGAACCACTCCCAAAGGAAAGATAGCCAAGTTAGTAAAAGGCGGGACGATAAAGGGACCCACTACTCAAAGCTATTTCCTTTGCTAGCTTATCCCTAACCCCCCTGGGTGCTGGTACGCAGATTTTAAATTATGATGGTTGTGAGAACCCATGACAGATTTGCTGATGGGGATCACAAATCCATCCCTAAATCCCGCCAAGAGCAAGCCTGCTACCTGGCGGTCTGGATATGTGCGCAACCAGAGCTCAAGAGCATCCACCCTCACCGGGGTGGGCACCCTTAGCTGCAATAGGTTGCCGGGCTGTTGTCTTATCTGTGCTAGAGTCCTTTCTCCTGGAGCAATCTGCTCCAGTATGAGGTGCCCCACAGAACTTGCATACCTGCCGGTACAGGCAGGCTGTGCCTTTGTCACACCTTTTCTCCTGAAAGGCCCAGCACTTCCTGCCCTTACGCCTGTTCTTGCTCTGAAATCACGCCCCTATGCCTCTACTAGCTGGTGGTGGTGAAGGAGATCTTTCTGAACCCAAACGGGACCACATATGCATTTCTTGAGACCCGAATGCTAGGGAGGAATTTCCAGCCATTTTCCTCCTAAAATTTGAATCATATTCCCTACACACACCGTCTTTATGATGCTGATAAATCCAGTGTATGGTGTCAGCATGCTTCAGCAATGCCTGACCTTGGTCTGGAAATTTGTCTAGATAGCATGAGGAAAGGACCCTGAAGCACTTGAGCCACTCGTCAAATGTTTCAGGACGCTTAATTCTTTTAGGCCCAGTTCCGTCCGCACTCTTCTCTTTCTGCCTATGCGCTTCAAAAGAAAGTTAAAAAAATGTTTACATAGCAACCCTCCTGAATTCTCCTTACCAATTTCTGCTTCAGATGACCGTGAAGCGAAAAAATTGGGCAAGATAAAGCATCACCTGCTAAAGCTACCTTCCTGGTAAACACTGTTGGAGATGCCTGTGGCTGCCCTGAAACTACTGGAGTTACTACCTCCACCCTCTGATCCTTTTGCAGCTGACCTGACCTCATTTCTTTAAGCATTTTGTACATGCGCTTTTGCCCTTTGGCTTTTAGGCCTAAAGACGTGTTGCTATCTAAATCAAAGTCAGTAGTGGATGAGTCTGATAGGTGTTCTCTAGGGTGTTTAGGTGCTTAAGCCTCACCGTTTCCTGCTGTAGATGTAGTAGGGACCTCTGTCGCTGGTGCGGTTCCCACTGGAGAAGTCTGGACCGCCGCATCCTGATGTAGCCAGGATTGATGGCAATGTTGTAGCCGCTGATTGTAACTGATGAAGCTGTTGTAGCCGATGAGGCAGCTACTCCCACAGATGCCATGTCTAGTGATGGTGTGACAGGGGGAATCTGCTTTCCAGACAAAACCTCCTGCAAAACATAAAGAAAATTGCAAGCACTTTGCCCTGGAGCCAAGGGAAACCTAGGTGTGGCCTGAGGGGCCCCCGCCACTCCCTGTTCATTAACATTTCCTATCCCTTGTGGAGTAATCCCCAGATGGGCCTGGGACCCTAACTCTGCAATTGCAGCATTTTGCACATACACTCCACTATGTACAGTCACACTTTCACTATTAACCGTTTGTATGGGCACATTAATAGTATTAGCATTTGCCTCAGTAAGTGACATGGGAACATTTTGCACATTCAGAGCTGCATAAACATTTGGATTGCTAACCGTCTGCCTGACCACATTAAGAGCTCCAGCATTAAGCATAGGGACTGTCTGCCCTGTAAACTTTTCTTGAATAATTGAGTTAGTAACGTTGTGGCTGGAAACAAACATATTAACATTCTGTCCATTCTCAACACTCTCATTAGACTGCATACTAACATTCCTCAGCCTTACATTTTCATCATGACTTAGAGTATTGACAATCTGGGTGCGCACATTTGTACCATTCATGACACAAGCATTGCCCTGCATTGAAATATCAGAATTGGCCTCATTTATAGTCCCCTGCCTATTATGAACAAATTCCTCAATGTCAGTAATAAACCCTTCACCATCTGTGCTCCTATCGGCATGGCCATTATTCATTACCGCCACACTACCCCTCGCTGAAAGTCCAGTACCGCTTGCCCCATGTGTGCTAAACATTTGTCTAGACCCCCCCAGGCCGCTTCGGTGTGACCAACTAGGCAGCCCCTGGCCAGAGAGCGCTTGCGGTGCTCACCTGCCTGGGGTCTGTGTCTGATCGCCGGCCGACCATGTGTGGTGCTGTTGGAAGCACTGACGTCACCGGAAGCGTAACTACGCTCAACCGTAAGTGACGTCAGCACATGGCCAGATGGATGCGGCCCAGTCGAATGCGTGCCGGACGGAGGTGGAGGCAAGGCAGAGGGGCCAGGAATGAGCGTGACTTGCACGTTCACCTGGTAAGGAGTTGGGGTAGTTGCAGGGGGCACCCTGAAAAAAAGATCTCGGGCCACTTGGGTGATAGGGAGGAGCCACCGCATGTGGGGTAAAACTTTGATTGACAGGAGGAGCGGCAGTGTCTGCTAAGGAGGAGAGCCTCGTGGTGGAGACCAAATATGGCGGATCAGGGTCAATCCTTATGGGGGAGGCCAAAGATGGCGATTCTGGTGCCAAATGTAAAGGGGGGGAGGCTGAGGAGATTAATCAACCAAAGTTAGTTGGGCAGCATCATTTAAATTTTGCAGGGGATTCCCAAAAGAAATGGTTTGAGCTAGGGAAGAAAGCAGGGATGCTACTGCACCTGCCGCAGTAGGGGGAAGGGCAGCAAACATACCCAGAAAGGACAAATCTGGGCTGAGATTGTGGCCCATGTTGACTGAAGGTGCTACACCTAGAACCCCAGGAGGATCAGGCTGAGGATCAGGGAGAACAACAGGGAAGCAGGGAAGTTGGAGAGGGTTGAACCTCTACCAAAGTATGCAGGGGTTGCCTAGGTGTGGGTATAGGAATTTGATCAGGGGCCTGAAGTGGGGGAGGAGAAGGTGGGTTTTCTTCAATGACTTGTGAAAGATGAATGATTTCATCAGCTTCAATGATACTTAGCTGCTGTTCCTGTAATCCACGCCTAGTAACAGGAATATTTCCGTCTCTAAATCTTAGGGGTGGAGCAGAAGATCGTCTGGAACGTCTCATTATGGCCAAAGGATTGAAGATGGAGAGAAGAAGAATAAACTTGTCAGCTTCTGTGAAGAAGGATCAACTTGTCAGCTTCTTGTCCAGGATCAAAGAGGAACAGGAACTGCAGGCACCAGCATAAGAAAGGTAAGCCACTCTCTGCCCCTGCAACATTGTTGCAAATTACACAAAAAACTCCCCTCTGCCTTAACTCTCCCTGACAGCCTTAACCCTTATGCCGCTGCAAGCCTATTTGGATCTACACTTACTGTCTAAATATATATATAATTCATGTCCTGTGGTTAATCATTTTAAATAATTTTAAGAATGTCATAGATTTTGATCTTTCTCTTTTTTATGTCTGTATAAAGGCTCCATTTATCATCCCGTGGCAGACAGGGGCATACATATTCACTCCTGTTCAGCCGGCTTCCCCACTGGCAGGCAACAATCTGCTGCTCGCGTTTACAATTGCACACGAGTGCTCCTGTGCTCTGGCATGCAATCCCGCCTACTGCTGACTCACAGCCAATCACGTGTGATCAGGAGCAGTCAATCTCCCCGGTCGGACGAGTCTGGCGAGATTTAAATTCTCCACCTCAGAGGTGGAGAACAGGACAGGGAAGTAGCGGTCTCAAAGGGGAGAAAAGGCCTTGATAAACTTTTACAGTCTGTCTTATCAAAGCTTGTTTTTATTTTTTTTGTGGAACTAGCTGTTTCCATCTAAAATATTCAACTATAAATAAAACTGAACTAAAATTCAACAAATAGCAATGATTGACAAATATATACAATATCCAGGTATATCTTAACGTTGTATAAAAAGGCAATGCTGAACACACTGGGAAGGAAAAAGATAAGTAAATGATATATGGTATTTGTGTGTATGTCTCAGGGCACCATCACTGCCTCTAACAATGCCCTTGTCCTCGGACCAATCAACCAGCATCAGCCCCTGGTGTGAGTTTACTGACTGCTGTGCTTGAATATTTATTGTATGCAGAGGCACAGAGAGGAAAATGTTAAAGGGACATGGTACACAATTTTTTTTTTTATAGTTCAGAAAGAGCATAGAATTAAAAAAAAAAAAAATTTCGGGGGGGCGGAGCCAACTACAGAGCTGACTGGTCGCATGAGACCGGAGCTCCCTCTACAAAACAGCTTTTTCCCCAGTAAAAATCTCCCTTTAATTCGACAAGCTCTCCCAAATTTATCCTAAATACACCCTCAGGCATAATACTTCTTAGACCTCTGCATTTTTTTTGTTTTCTTACCCTTTTTTTTTATATATTAATCTATATACCCCTGAGGACTGATCACGCCTCTAACATCCAGCCCTGCTCCACACTTCTGGATTAGCGATACCTCGCTATGGAGCGCTGAAGTAACCTCCTACCTGCTCCCTCCTGGCTTTCTCTGCCTCTCCGGTGGCTCCGGTGACTAGCTGGAGACCGGGGAGGCCCCGGCACACCATCTCTCGGAGCTTTAGAGGCTCCTAGGGATACAGGAGAAAAGCCTGCGAACGGCGGCCATCTTTGACTCTGCAGCCGCACTTTACTCAGTACCCGAGTTGGTCCCTGGCAGCGCCTAGTCACACAGAGCTTCTTCTGCAGGTACTCGGCTAGTGGAGAGAAGGCCTTGATACCGCTGGAACACCTCAGGACCCCTTCTTCCCAGGTAATCTTGCACCGGGGTCATCTGCAAACCCCCACAGCTACCTCCGATCCTGTCACACGGCCTCTACTTGGGTCTGCATCAGATGCTAGTGGGTTCCCCCAAAAAGGAAACAGGGAGAGGAAAATAAAGAAAAAAAGCAGGCACAAATCAGTACCCTTGCCCAGCTGTAGCGTTACTCTTAAGCTCCCAGTCTCAGAATACATACAGCCAAATTACACACTGGAGACAAGAACTTTCCCTGACAGCATAAATTTTATACAGGACACTTTATAGCAGACCCAGCTCACTGAGCTACACAAACACTCCAGCACTAATTCAGACACTATACCTGCTGCATTGCAAGCCATAATTAACTACTAGAGGTCTCCACATCTACCTGAAGCAATTTCATGGACACTTAACACCACGGCTGTGGAATAAGCTGACAAAACCTCTTTTTTTGCTTCACACAGTCTGAGCCTTTACACCCTCCTGGGTAAAGTCCACACTGAGCAGATCATCTACATAATTTATAACTACAGACACTGCTCTGGGACCACACTGAGTTACTCTGCAGAACTTTTGCTGGGGACTTTTAAAATCACCCCTCTTATTGAGGCCACCTCACGACTCTTCCCCCCAATATAGTCTGCAGAATTTGTATCATACCCAGGTCACTTGCTACCATTGTGGAGCCTCATCCTAGAGAGGACACTCTGCACAATCTATACAGGAACATCTCTACTCCCCTGGACGCCCCCCTCTCCCCCCTTTCCCGCGTCCACCCCTAGGGCGCGGGTCATATCCTTTCTCCTTTTACCGGTCTCGCCCAGAGGTGGTACATCCCCAGGAGAGGGGGAATCGCTCACCTTTCCCACAGACCTGCAGTGAACTACTGAACCTCCCTATCTACACCCTGATATAGGAAAATGATGGGCTAGAGCACCTGGCTTTGGAGGGGCGGGGGTAACATCCCCCCAAAAATTCATCTATCATTGATTCAGCAACCTCAAGCCTGCACCTTTAAATTCTACTCTCTGGATAGCCTCTCACCTATGACATGGCTCAGTCTATCAAAAGAAAACCAAAGCACCAGGAAAATCCTAAGAGGACTCTCACGGATCACTTCCATAGTAAAACCTTCTCAGATCCTGAGTTCTCAGGAGAGGATTCCAGAGATTCAGCAGCTCCAGGGGCAGATAATTCTAGACCTGAGGTAACTCGCAAAGATAAAACCACACTCTCTCAATCAACTTTTCTAGAATCCATCAGAATCTTAACTGATAAGATGGACACTCACTATTCGTCCCTAAGGCAGGAGCTCCGTCACTCAGTTGGCGAACTGAAACGCGAGATCTCTTCTCTGGGAGAGAGAACTGAAATCCTTGAGAGGAAACATGAAGATTTGGCGACTGATCATGCCAACCTCTTAGCTTACTCTCAATCACTAGCAGAACAAATGTCCGATCTCGAATCCAAGTTGGCAGATAATGAAGACAGATCCCGCCGCAACAACCTCAGGATCCGCGGAATTCCGGAAGATGTCTCTACATCAAACCTCCAACAATACTTGGTTACATTGTTTAAGATCATCCTTGACTCCACCACAGATCAAGATCTCCTAATGGACAGAGCACACAGGTCCACACGCCCCCGTAACTCCATACCTGACACTCCCAGAGACGTCATTGTACGCCTACACTACTACACCACTAAAGAGAAGATCATGAGAGCCTCCTTCACTAACAGACCCCTTAAGGAACCATACAACAAGTTACAGATCTTCCCTGACCTATCTCCATACACACTAAACAAAAGAAGGACTTTCCATCAGTTCACCCTGGCTCTCAGACAAAACAAGATCAAATACAGGTGGGGATTCCCTGTGAAGTTACATGTTCAATACCAAGATTCATCTCACACAGTCTCCTCCTTAGAACAAGGCATGAAACTCCTCACCACCTGGGAACTCATTAGCCCCCCTGGACTACCCCCCAGGAAAAAAGGAAAAACAGGTGATCTGGACCCCTCAGCCTCTGAATGGCACTCCAGAGCCTCTACTCCACTACTTCAAGACCTGGGATGACCCTTATGTCCTATCTGAAGTTACTTGTTGCACTAATATCCCTTTTCCTGCCCCTTTGAAAGACTGTTTCTTTCCATTTTCCTATTGGACTTACCTCCAGGGGTTATTTTGGGATTGGGGGTGTACATACGGGTACACATCTTACTCTTTTTTCACCCCCCTATCCTAGGTCTCCCTACCTGGACGCTTATTACGAACATTCGACGGACAGGTAAGCCTAGAGCCCACACACGGGTACATATCTTACTCTACTCTTGGCTCACGGCTCCTTATTTTCCTATACAGTTCTGATAAAGTCTTATTATGACAAGTTTATATATCGCAAGTTTACTTGTGATTTGTTAAATGTCCGAAATGTTATTTTTCTTGTTGATTTTGCTCATTAAGTTATTGCATTCAGTCTTTGTTCTTTCTAAAGGAAATTTAGGATTCAATGTATACAAACTTAACACAGGTATTATTGGTCTAATATTATTAGCTCACCCTTCTCTTAGTATCCTTTTGTCCTTTATTCTCCTCTATCACCATTGCACTTAGCTAACTAAAAAGTTGTTATCAGAATTTATGCTCTAGGTTAAATGTCCAGGTCAACAAGGCCATATTTACTCTCTCTTATAAGTTTTCTATACCACCCTCAAGCTCTTATTACTTGTGATTTGTTAAATGCCCGAAATGTTATTTATCTTGTTGATTTTGCTCATTGAGTTATTGCATTCAGTCTTTGTTCTCTCTAAAGGAAATTTAGGATTCAATGTATACAAACTTAACACAGGTATTATTGGTCTAATGTTATTAGCTCACCCTTCTCTTAGTATCCTTTTGTCCTTTATTCTCCTCTATCACCATTGCACTTAGCTAACTAAAAAGTTGTTATCAGAATTTATGCTCTAGGTTAAATGTCCAGGTCAACAAGGCCATGTTTACTCTCTCTTATAAGTTTTCTATACCACCCTCAAGCTCTTATTCTCATATCCACAACTGTCATGATACCTCCATTAACCTTCATGTTCTTTTTACATTTACCTCCATCCAACTCCTCTTCCTCCCTTACTACTTATCCTCTCACCACATACGCTAAATCATACCTTTCTATACAGGATAGTCCTTATACAAATATCTACTTATCCAGTTCTCAATATTCTACACATCATCACCCTCTACTGAATCATCTCACCCACCTCTCCATCCAACATTGGGGGGCTCTACCCCCGCTTCCTCTCGGCCCTCCCTCCCACGCCTCCTTCTTACCTCCTACTCGAACACTGCCACTATTTCTACCCCTTTCTACAGGATTGCACTTTTTTTCTCTTCTCCTATTTCCTCCCATCTACCTCCCTCCCCCAATACTTATTCCACCATTTGTCCCCACCTCTCACTTCCACGACTTACAGCTCCGTCTACCCGTCCTCATATTAACCCCCCACTGAATATACATTCAAGGCTCCCCCCCCCCCCCTTCCTCAATCCCCCCCTCTCCCTTCACCATATACTCCTCTATTTACGATAGCTCAACTCAAGGCCTCTTAACATATCTCCTCACCCCTTCCTACCCATATCCCTCTCCTCCTTTTATACAAAGCGGCTCTGGCCCGCTGTTTCCCTTCTCCCGAAATATATATCTTTATAAGTGAAGTTAACTCTTGCTCCCTATAAACACAGACTCAATATCTAAACCTGTATTTACAAAGCGTTACTTCCAGAAAAGAGACCCACTTACCGTATAGACTTGCTTTCATCCTTATTTCCATGTTTCTTATTCACTCTTTCTTTTTTTGTTATATAAAAGTATGCAATATTTGACATTTAATTGTATTATTCAATGACGTTACATTGTACCTCCAATTTTATATCTGTTGGCATACTGTTGTTTAATATGTTGTCTCAATAAAAAAAAAATTAAAAAAAAAAAATTCAAATTTTCTTCTATAATCAAATTGTCTTTGTTCTCATGTTGAAGAGATATGTAGACTGGTAGCGTTAACATTTCTGAAGCACTGCATGACAGGAAATAGTGCTGCCATCTAGTGGTCTTGCTAATGTATAACATTGTTGAAAAACTGCTGCCATATAGTACTACAGACACTCCTGAACTTGCCTTCCTGTTTTTCAACAAAGGATAACAAGAAAAGAAAGAAAATTTGAACAGAAGTCAAATGGAAAGTTGTTTAAACTTGTATGCTCTATCTGAATCACGATAGAAAAACATGGGGGGGGGTTCCCTTTAAAGGGACACTGAACCCAATTCTTTCTTTCGTGATTCAGATAGAGCATGACATTTTAAGCAACTTTCTAATTTACTCCTATTATCAAAATTGTTTCATTCTCTTGGTATCTTTATTTGAAATGCAAGAATGTAAGTTTAGATGCTAGCCCATTTTTGGTAAACAACCTGGGTTGTTCTTGCTGATTGGTGGATAAATTCATCCACCAATAAAAAAGTGCTGTCCAGAGTTCTCAACCAAAGAAAAGCTTAGATGCCTTCTTTTTCAAATAAAAATAGCAAGAGAACGAAGAAAAATTGATAACAGGAATAAATTAGAAAGTTGTTTAAAATTGCATGTTCTATCTGAATCATGAAAGAAAAAAATTGGGTTCAGTGTCCCTTTAAGTTGCCACCCGCCGTCTTTTAACTGCTAGCTCATCTGTTGAAATTGAACATCAAGCTCCATATATAATACTGCAGGTGCAGCTTTTGAGCTTCGGTGTTGCAGGCGCACATGAGTAAGCCGGCAGCCTATAATTAAAGGGATAGTAAACAGCAAAAATGTTATTGTTTAAAAAGATAGATAATCCCTTTTTTTACCATTCCCCAGTTTTGCATAAACAACACTGTTATAGAAATATACTTTTTACCTCTGTAATTACCTTGTATCTAAGCCTCTGCAGACTGCCTCCTTATCTCAGATCTTTTCACAGACTTCTTTTTCAGGCAATTAGTGCAGACTCTTAAATAACTCCAGGGGTGTGAGCACAATGTAATTGTATGGCACACATGAACTAGCACCCTCTAGCTGTGAAAAACTGTCAAATTCATTCAGATAAGAGGTGGCCTTCAAGGACTTAGAAATTAGCATATGAGTATACCTAGGTTTAGTTTTCAACTAAGAATACAAAGAGAACAAAGCAAATTTGATGATAAAAGTAAATTAGAAAGTTGTTTAAAATTACATACCCTATCTGAATCATGGAGGTTCAATTCGGACTTTACTATCCATACTGAACCCACATTTTTTCTGTCACAATTCAAATAGAGCATGCAATTTTAAGCCACTTTCTAATTGACTCCTATTATCACATTTTCTTCATTCTCTTGTTATCTTTATTTGAAAAACAAGAATATAAGTTTAGAAACCGGCCCATTTTTTGGTTCAGAACCTGGGTTGTGCTTGCTGATTGGTGGCTAAATACACCCACCAATAAACAAGCACTGTCCATCGTGCTGATCCAAAATTTGGCTGGCTCCTTAGCTTAGATGCCTTCTTTTTCAAATAAAGATAACAAGAGAACAAAGAAAAAATGATAATAGGAGTAAACTAGAAAGTTGCTTAAAATTGCATACTCTATCTGAATCATGAAAGAAAAAACTTGTGTTTAGTATTCCTTTAAGATTATTTAAAATTTAGTGAACAAGACAGTGAAGCAGGCATGGTCAGTAGAATGTTTAGCTTGATAAGAAGTATTTGCAGCAGAAAAAGTGAATTTCTTATGCCACTTCACATGTGTCATATTAAATAATGTGTGCAGTTCTGGAGAGCATATCTTCAGAGAATATAAATAAACTAGAAGTTGTTTAAAAGGGCTACTATAATGGTATTTTCTGTAATAATTAAGCTCACAAGGAAATAATGTAGGTCTTTTTATGTATAGCTTAGAGGAAATAGAGAAGTGATAAGATACTTGAAATCTTCAAGTATATTAATGGATTTCATAAAACTGAGGATAAAAGCATTGTTTACCAAACAAATAGCAATACTAGAACAAGAAGTCATGATGTCTAGTTGGGAGTAGTAGGTGGTTCAGAAGTAATTTTCAGTTGCACGTATTTTCAGAATGGTGTTTGATTCATAAAATACACTTCCATTATGAATGGTAAGGATTAGTGAATTCAGCAATGAAAGAGACATACTGTAAAATGTGTCCCTTTCAATGTGTTCACAATTTTACCTTCTGGAGTATATTGCATTCTTTACAATTGGATCCTATACTATTATTTTGTTATATGAAATAGCAGCTTTTCTAAAAAAAAAATTCAGTATAGGGGTACTGGCTATGTCAGCAAGAGGCATCAGAAGAAATGAACATCTAAGTGGGAAGTGAAAGTGAGAGAGAAAGAGACAGCCCTTTTGAAAGTGTATTATTGAATCACCTTTAAAGGCACACTGAATTACAAAATGTGTCTCCCTTCTTGTGTTATCAACTACTTGTTATATCATCTGCAAAGTATTTATTGTATGGGAAAATTATCCTTTGTGTTTATTTTTGTATTTAAAATATCTGTTTTTGTTCATTAAAACCATGACCTATTATAGTCAAGAATATGCCCATTTAAATGGGCTAAGCCTGCTGGTAAAGAAGAACTGCTTAAATTATTTCTTTCTGTGTACAAGTGGTCTCATACTTATGTATTGAAATGTTTTCTCTATTTCACACACCCCACTAGGAGATTAATTTATGCTGCTGCCTTATATTTACGTTCCTTTTATACAAAGTATACAGCAGTATTCCTATTTTCAGTATAGGTGATGGGTTGAACAGGCAAAATCAGCTATTTCAAATGTCAAAATATAGTTGAAAGAGCTCTTTGCAAAAGATTTTATAATTCCAGATGGAGGTGTATAATAAAATTGGCCTCTAATGAGCAGGGGGGCGCATTGCACAAGCATTTTAAGGGGAAATGCTTGTGCAATAATAAATTATTATTATTAGGTATTTGTAGAGTGCCAACAGATAATAAATGTGGACAGCGTATGCTGTCCGTTTGCAGCAATGTCAAGACCTTCCCATCTTTCCAAAACGAGAGATGATAAAGAATGCAATGCAGATGTCTAAAGTCAAAAAGAAAGAGATGATGAGGGATGTCTTTTCATGACAAATTGTATGGTTTTATAATGAACAGAGTCATAGAACCAGATTAAACCAGAAGGTTAAATTACCAGATATTTTACATTTAATCTGATTAAAAAGTACAATTTTGTATTTGACTGCTGTTAAAAACACTCCAACTTTGAATAATATAATATTTATGAGGGTAAATACATGTCTGAAATGATGATCTCTGTTAACAGATAGTAAATTATGAAGGCACATCTATGTTAAGTGGCATGCAATCATCAGAAATATGTTTAAGAATCCAATGGAAATGTTTGAAAGAATAATCAGGGAGAAAATAAATATTTTAAAAAATATTGCTAAACTATAGTAGTTTTTAATTCAATTAGCAAGGGAAGAAGATCATGTGAAGATACAAGAAAGTAGACCAGAGCACACTCAAAAGATGTAGGATGCCAAAAAGTCTTTATAAAAACAATGAAGGTGGAAATTCATTTCTTTGTGGTTTTGAACAGTCAATACTTTATATAAAGATATTTGTATTTAATGTGCCCTTTTAATTAATATTTAACTCCAGAAACTGGATTTGAATCCACATTCTACCATGATCTTAATTAGTTTTATGTTAAAATGTTTTTTATTGGAATAACAGCATTAAACATAGTACATGTCTTATATCGTGGGTTACATCAATATTACATCAGGTGATTATACACAACCTTCTCAATAAAAAGCGTTTCCCAATTTTCCGTACTATCATGTTTAGCTACAATGCATAGTTTGTTTTGGGACATGGATATCTGACCTGTTGCAATTCTCATCAAAAACATTCATTACATGTACATGTTTCTTATAACCATCAAACAGTTAACAAATAAACTGATATAACTTGTGGTCACTTCAATTTTAACAATCATTTGTCCATACTAATTCTTATAAATACTTCTTTTCTTTAATTTATTATTCCTACCCTTATCTATGATGAAAGAGATTCCTCCATAGCCATATTACCTTAACAACCAGCTTTGTTTCTTGTTTAGACCTATGTAGGTGACTTTTTTCTTCTTGTTTTTTAATTAGTAGACATTCTTTATCCCCTATACAAAAGTAAATCAACTGGGTTATGGTGGGTGCATTATCCAGTAAAACCAAATTTTGTGGGAAATGTCCACCGTCCCTAGTATTGTTGCTGCTGTTTCATGTAGAGAGCATGTTGTTTTAAATCTTCCTAGTATCTCTTGCCATGTCAGTACCCCCTCCTTCCAATATCTAGCTATACCCACCCTCGTAACCGTACAAAGAATTCTAATAAACGTGTTGATGCGTTTGTTGAGAGTGGGGATCGGGGCATTTAATAATCCCTGGGATATAGTTAGTGATACGTGTTCGTCTAGGAGTGTGCTAAGGTAGTTTGATAATGTGGTCCAAATGTGGGCTACCCCAGGGCATTCCCACCACATATGTAGATAGGTACCTATTGAGTTGCACCCCCTGTAACAGTTTCTGCTCTTGCCTTCCATATAGTGTGAAGTTTTGACCGAGTTAAATACCACCGAAAGATGGTCTTGATACTATTTTCCCTCAAGTCTGCGCTAATTAATCCCTTGCATGAGGAGTGAAACAACTCTTGCCATTCTTGTGTTTCTAGTGTTGTGTTTGAGTCTTTTTCCCACTTAAGCATAACCGGTAACTTTGTATGATCTTTTGAGTTCTGTATAGCAAGATATAGCAGCGAGATAGATTGTTTAGGCCTAGTGGCAGTGCAACATAGGGCACCATGTACTAAGGCGTCAATTTTTTTGCACAGACCGTATCGAAATAACCCGCCGGCATTCGCACCATGCAGATGGCACTTCGCTACATGAATGTACTAAAAACCAAGCCGTAAAATTTCGCGTCTATTGTGTGTCGAAGACAATCGGATTATTGATAACTTTGAAGCTTCGTTCGGCGCGAAAGAGCAAAGTTAAGAAGCAGTCTGCAACCTGATTGGTTTAGTTCTTTACCCACGTGACGATCTAGGTGTCATAATCGTCAGACAAGCGGCAACGTCTGGCTGCTGACATGTATAAGAATGTGCATTTTCCCAGAAATCTTATAATATTGTTTATTTACTTTTCGGTATTCACTTTGACAAGATGGCTTGCTCCGGAGATTCTGCTACTTCTAAGAAGACTCGCAACCCTAACTTCTCGCATCAACAGAATTGTTCCAGGTATTCTGCTATTTCATAGTAAAGTTCCATAATAGCTTCTCTGTCCAAACGGAATCTCTGGATAATCTCTCGATCAGAAATGCTTTCCAAACCCATACGTGGAAGGAAAACTCTAGGGACTCTGATTCTTCTACCTCTCCTTCTTTGCAAGTTGTCAATCGGTGCCTGTATAGCCCTTCTTCCTCGTAATTGAATTAATCGGAAAATAAACATGTGTAAAAGTGTCTCCATCTTCATTCAGTGATCCAAAAACCAATAATGCTACAATAGTAGTCTAGTCCTTTCACTTAAGTACTTCTACCTGGCGTAAGGTTGAGACGCCCTATAGTTTTCTATTGTATTCGCCACCTAAATGGTCGCGAAGCAAATCACGCGAAGTTACAGTGAAAGTTGGAGCGGACGGATTAGTTGTAACATTCATAATTTCCGATTACAGTGAATTTACGTGCGATTGAACATGTAGTAAGTGGAAAAAGGCTTCGGAACGATCAGTTGCGTAAAATTATGATCGCTGATGAAAATAGTGGTTTTTCGACCAGATCGCAGATTGGTACATACGAGAAGCAGATCGTGAGCAAATTTTGACGCGGAAATACAGACGGACAGTCACTTCGAAGCTTAGTACATGGCGCCCATAGGGCGCCATGTACTAAGGCGTCAATTTTTTCGCATAGACCTATCGAAATAACCCGCCGGCATTCGCACCATGCGGATGGCACTTCGTTACATGAATGTACTAAAAACCAAGCCGTAAAATTTTGCGTCTATTGTGTGTCGAAGACAATCGAATTATTGATAACTTTGAAGCTTTGTTCGGCGCGAAAGAGCAAAGTTAAGAAGCAATCTGCGACCTGATTGGTTTAGTTCTTTACCCACGTGACGATCTAGGTGTCATAATCGCCAGACAAGCGGCAACCTCTGGCTGCTGACATGTATAAGAATGTGCATTTTCCCAGAAATCTTAGAATATTGTATATATATATATATAATATATTAATAGCAATCGATGGCTCCAAGTACATTGGGCATTCCGGCCATTCTATAAAAATTAGACTTCACAGATAGCCACTCTTCTGGAGTCGATGGAAGGCACATGTACCTTGGAAAGATGACCATCAAAGCATCAATAACTTTGGTTAGGTGCCTCGAAAAAGCAGACTGGCTGATGCCAATTATAACGCTAGACACAGCTTGGAATGAACCGGTGGCAAAAAAGTGTAAGGCTGCCAACAGTTTTAATAGTCCGGGTATGGCTTGTGTCATTGGTTCAAGGTATTCTGCTATTTCATTGTAAAGTTGCATAATAGCTTCTCTGTCCAAATGGAATCTCTGGATAATCTCTCGATCAGAAATGCTTTCCAAACCCATACGTGGAAGGAAAACTCTAGGGACTCTGATTCTTCTACCTCTCCTTCTTTGCAAGTTGTCAATCGGTGCCTGTATAGCCCTTCTTCCTCGTAATTGAATTAATCGGAAAATAAACATGTGTAAAAGTGTCTCCATCTTCATTCAGTGATCCAAAAACCAATAATGCTACAATAGTAGTCTAGTCCTTTCACTTAAGTACTTCTACCTGGCGTAAGGTTGAGACGCCCTATAATTTTCTATTGTATTCGCCACCTAAATGGTCGCGAAGCAAATCACGCGAAGTTACAGTGAAAGTTGGAGCGGACGGATTAGTTGTAACATTCATCATTTCTGATTACAGCGAATTTACGTGCGATCGAACATGTAGTAAGTTGAAAAAGGCTTGGAAACGATGAGTTGAGTAAAATTACGATCCCTGATGAAAATAGTGGTTTCTCGAGCAGATCGCAGATTGATACATACTAGAAGCAGATCGTGAGCAAATTTTGACGCGGAAATACAGACGGATGGTCACCTCGAAGCTTAGTACATGGCTTAGTCTCTCCAAAATGGTGCTGGGTTTTTTGTGTATATTTGGTATGTATTTATTTAGGGCCGATAGAATCTGCAAGTATAAATACCATTACAGTGGAATGGGCGCCAGTTTTTCTTGTATTTGGTTAAAAGTCATCGGTTTAGTTTTTGTCAGTAAGTCTCCTACCCTGTAAAGGCCTTTGTTCTCCCACTTGTCTAGTTGTTTCCTATACTCAGCTGGGATGAGATATTTAAGTGGCATCTTATAAGAAAATTCTGGTAATAATCCCTTCTTATTTACTAGCGGTTTCCACTGATTAAACTAGAATATTGTAGTAGGGGAGTTATTTTTAATCTGATGTTGTTGTAGTGATTTATCCCATATCAGGTCACCCGCTGAGTCTAGCTCTCCTATCTCTGCCTCTAATTCCTTCCAAATCAAGTTCTCAATTGAGGTTCCTAACAACGCATTTTGGGATAGTCTCGCTGCTTCATAGTAGCTCAATAAGTCTGGCACCCCTATGCCCCCTAGTTGTCTATGTCTGGTTAATGTCATGTATGGTATTCTTGTTTGCTTCCTACCATTTATGAAGCAGATAATTTCTGATTGTAAGGCTTTTAGGTCTTTCTTTGGGATTGGGATGGGTAGTGTGCGAAATAGATAGAGTATCCTTGGTAGCAAATTCATTTTAACAGCGGAAATTTTCCCGTACCATGAGAAATTTAACAACTTCCATTTAGCGATATCCTTACGTATTTTTTTGTACAGGGGAAGGTAGTTTACCCTGTACAAATTTGTATATTGATTTGTCAGTTGGACTCCTAAATATCTAATATGTGACTTAACCCAAGAGAATGAGAAGTTCAATTCTATTAGTTTTTTCGTGTGGGCTGGTAGAGCAATTGCCATTGTTTCACTTTTATCCAAATTAATCTTATAGCCCGACACTGTCGAGAACTTCTGTAGTAGTTCATATAAGTTAGTGAGGGATGTCAGGGGTTTGGTCAGCGTCAGAAGGACATCATCCGCAAAAAGGGTGATCTTGTAATCTGTGTTATTAATTTTAAGCCTAGCTATATCGGGCGATTGCCTGATGTTGGCTGCTAGCGGCTCCATACAAAGAGCAAACAATAATGGGGAGAGTGGGCACCCTTGTCTTGTACCATTCTTAATATGTATAAGGTTGGAATGGTGTCCCATGGCTCTCACCGTGGCGGTGGGGTCTGAGTAAATGTTTTGTAATGCTTCTATAAAGGGGCCTCTGGAACCCATTCTGTCCAAAACCGTGAACATGTATGTCCAATCAATTCTGTCAAACGCCTTCTCCGTGTCCAATGACAGGACCAGAGAAGGCATTTTCTTTTGTTCTAGATGTGCAATGGTGGTCACTATGCGTCTGATATTGTCGGGCGCCTCCCTCCCCGCCACAAACCCTACCTGATCTGGGTGAACCAGTCTCGGTAGAACAGTCTTTAGCCTGTTTGCTAAGATTTTAGTAAAAATCTTTAGGTCTTGGTTTATGAGTGATATGGGCCTATAGCTAGTGCACCACTTTGGGTTCTTCCCTGGTTTAGGGATGATGACTATTCTGGCTCTAAGAAGGTCATGCGGTATTTCATGTCCCTGCATAATGTGGTTTGAAAACCTAACTAGATGTGGGACCAGGGAGGATCTAAATAACTTATAGTATTCTCCAGGCAAGCCATCAGGACCCGAAGCTTTTCCTGGTTTTAACTCCTTGATAGCCTGCTGGACCTCAGTTATTGTAATTTCGTGATTTAGATTATCTCTCTCTAATTCTGACAGTGAGGGTAAGTGTGCATCATCCAGTAGCTTTGTTAATAGAGTTTCCGTATGTGTGGAGTGTGTGACATGGGTTCCCTCATATAAAGTGCTATAGTATTGAGCAAAACAGTCTACAATCTCTTGTGGGTGTGTGGTTGTGGTACCATCTTGTTTCTGGATTTGGAGTATGGTGGCTAGTCTAGTTTTCTCCCGGATTCTATTTGCCATATACCTGTCCGGTTTATTAGCATATATGTAATAATTGGCCTTGAGTCGGAATGCTGCCTTAACTGCTTGGTCATTTAAAATAGCCGCAAGTTTTGTGCCTTTATCATTGAGTTGAGTCAGTGTGCTTGTAGCTTGTGTAAGTTTGTGTTGTCTTTCGAGTATATCTATTTCCTTCTGGAGAGCTAGTCGATGTGTATTTAATTTTTTCTGGAAGATAGATTTTTCTTTTATAAGTAGTCCCCTTAAATAAGTCTTGTGTGCCGCCCATGTGGAGATAGGATTGGTGGTCGACCCTGTGTTAATATTCCAATATTCAGTCATACTGTGTTCAATGGAGTTATATACTGTGGGGTCTTTTAGGCAAACGGGGTCATACGTCCAAGATCTCGTCCTATTCGGAACTCGGATGCTACCCATCTTGAGTTGTACTATGGAATGGTCTGACCATACACAAGAATTAGTTGATGAGGCTGCTAAGATAGGTTGTAGGAACTGGCTTACATACACATAATCTAACTTTGTATATGTTTTATGCGCCGCTGAAAAGAATGTGGTGTCATTTGTCTCTCCATATAATGATCCCCATGAGTCTATCAATTAAACCGAAGTCAGATGTTCTTGTATTGCTTTGACTATTTTGCGTTGTTTATTTAGTTTCTTTGTATATGTCGTAATGGGCTTTCTGGAGTGTAGTGTAAGATCCACGTTAAAATCCCCAGTAAGGATTGTCCTAGTTTGGGACCACCCTGTCAGAAGATGAGTAATTTGTTTAAAGAAGGTGTCCTGTTTGTCATTGGGGGCATATATGTTACAAAAGAGTATATCGGAATCTTGAATCTGACCTTTTACAATTTGGAATCTACCCTCTTTATCTTCAATTGTCTCTTTGTGTGTAAAGGGAAGGGAAGAGTGGATGAGTATAGACACCCCCCTTTTTTTAGAATCAGATGTGGAATGGAAATGATGTGGGAAGTCTCTAGACCAATTCCTCAGTACCTGAGATTTCAAAAAGTGTGTCTCTTGGAGGAAGATCACATTAGCTCGTAATGATTTATATTGTGTGATGACTGTCCTACACTTGATATCTGAATTTAGTCCCCTGACGTTGTGTGAAACTAAATTATTGGTCCAGGAATCCATTTATCTTTAGAAAATAAATGTATCTCGTTGTCAGTGGTACTTTTTTATTTTGTGAAGGTGTTTCTTACCGGCCTGATGAGGTCTCCTTCTCGGATTTCTAGATATCTTAAAGAGAACTGGGTAGACATGATAGAACTGTGACCAAACAAACAAAACAACCTTGTAGCATGAGCAATCCCATACTAAATTAAATAAAGGAAAACAGTTAAAACAACCTAACAAAAAAACAACAATGTGTAAAACATACACAACAATTCTAAGCATCCATTGAATACACATTAGGGTGGATGTGCATTGGAAGGTAATGTTTTATAGCTAAGGAAGAAAAAAGTGTGACTAGAGGTAGATAATAAGAGTCTCTACAATAAGTTCATCTCACAATGTCATGGGTAACTTTGATAAGATATAGTTTATCTATACAGACAGGTATACTCATCTGTGTGGTGTCTTTATCAATGAGAGTCCGATCAGGCAAAGACCATCTTGCCTCGGTCAGACCTCCGTGATCTGCTCTGCAGGCAATGGTCCCAATATGACCTTACAGTCTCAGTGGTACTTCAGGTTTTCTGTCTTTTCTTTGCTACCTTAGTCCATCTCTCTGCCTTGGACCTGGTTTGCTGTGGTGGCCGTTGTGGTTTGTTGCGGTCATCAGCTGAAGGCGGTACTTCTGGGCAGTCCATTTTCAAGAGTTTGCATATTTCTGGAATCTCCGCTGGATCTTTCAGTGACACTGATTTTCCTTCATGTTGGATGTTGAGAGAGAATGGGAATCCCCATCTATAGGGTGTTTGGTTTTTCCTTAGAAGTTGTGTGAGAGGGCACAGTGTGCTGCGTCTCTGTAGTGTTCTCAGGCATAAATCTTGATAGAACTGGACCACCAAGCCTTTAAATTTAAAAGTAGGGTGTTTTCTTGCTGCTGTCAGTATCTCTTCTTTTTCTCGAAACCTCAGCATCTTTATTATTACATCTCTTGGTGGGTCTCCCTTTTTTGGTTGCGCCCTTAAGGCTCTATGTGCTCTTTCCATCTCAAATTTCCCTTCATCCTTGTTATTAGTGAGAGATTGGAAAAGTTGTAGAAGGAATTCAGGCAGTTCCAGAGGCATGATTGATTCAGGGACCCCCTTTAATCTTAAATTACACTGGCGGCTTCTGTTTTCTAAGTCCTCCATTTTGTCATAAATTTCCTCTATATCTTGTTGTTGGGAAGACATATGCTGTCATGTGACGTGACGTCATCATTCACGGATCACACGCTTCATAGTCTCTAACGGACCCAAACATAAGCTGCTGGTTTGTTGTTATTCATCACAGATCTGTTTTATTACTCTTTTTTCATTTTCATTAAGTGCCCATAAGATTGGACCGCCTCAGCACATTTATAGCAAAATCAAGTCTTTTTGTGTATTGTTGTTTTTAACTTAGCAACCGCTATTTTAAAAGGTTATAAATTTCATATAGGTTAACATTCTATCTCTTTGATGCCGGCATCTTAGATTCATATGAGTCTTCTGAATTATATTTTATCTTGTTATATGTTTAATTTGTATACTTTGTTGATATATATTTATTTTATTTTATATTAAATTGACATTTTTTCGTCACCATTGGTACCTTTTTTCAACACACATATATTCAACATCTTGATTAATTTCGTTATAAATTTATAATATTATTACATTTCACCATTTTAGGATTGCTCCTCCCAGAGTGCTTATCCCACTCCTTCCCACTTTCCAGATATGTTAGCACCTTGCTCCATAAGGATTAAGCCTTTACAATGCTCCTGTTGAACAACCATACTGGCGCACAGTAAGAGAACGGTAGTTCAACTTCATACAAACCCACAATTCCCCAGTTAGGGGCCATCAATCCCACAGTCAACCCGACATAGCAGCAAGCTATCCTAATACCGGATACATCGACTTCTATCTGATACCTACTAGAGGGGCAATACCCACAGCCTAAACATGATGACTCCTAGTGAACGTACTTATATGGATTTGAAGGTATGTTTAAAGATACTTGCCAAAGAGGTGGAGACTTATTTTACCCCTGTAAGCAACTCTCATGGGGCCATGGATTCAGCGTTTTTAAGCCAGCAGGTTCAGGAGTTAGTGTCACCTCCCCAGACGGGCAGACCTGAGCCTCTAAAGACTGAACCTTCCTACTCTCATAGCAATGTCTACACGGTCTCTTCTAACCTGCCTGTTGAGACCCGTGACATACACCCGCTCTGGGTTCCTGCTCACTTCACAGATCTAACCGGAGCTAAGTCCCCTCATATTTACAGCCTCCGGCGATACCCGGAACATACCCGACCACTAAGACGCCTCAGAGGACTCGGACACTTACAGGGCCAATATCGAGTTGGAAAATTGCTTGACCGGGAAGGAGACGATCAGGCTCACTCACCAACAGTAGCACTAATCATCTTTTCTGCAGCCTTCAGCCTCAGCATTAGACCGACAGGACAATCCTTTCATAGAAAGCTTGCACTTCCTTTCTTTACGCTGAGAACAGGCGTTGGCTAGCAAGCTCGCAAACTGACTATCTCCACAGATTCCTGTGTCTGTGCATTATCGTTATATACAAGGCTCCTTTTATTCCTATCACACCTTAGTTCCTTAGTTCCTATGCCAAATGTTACCCTCCACATGTTTGATTGCTACATTTTAGGGTATTACAAGTCTAAGTTTGGCGAATATACATAATCTTAACTAAGTGACAATAACTGCCAGAATATGTGTTATACCCTCAACACTTCCATCCTTATCCTGGTTCATATCTCTTAACATGTGAATATTTTGTTGTCTATCATTTTGTAACCCTTATGTTTTAATAGTATGAGGTAGATTATACTAGCAGGTATATCAATATGTCCCTTGCTTGGGTAGAATGTAAGTTACCTGATCATTACTATATATTGTTTATTAGTTCTAAAGCTTATGCACATTGAGGCACTATTAACTGAGGGCTATTTACACACCGTTAAAAATAAGTCTCATAGTCAGTCTCACCATATCCACACATAAGGTTCCAGAGGGGCAATGGAGGGCTTTATATCCCGAAGCGCCCGTAAACATAGCCTTAAATGTGAGAATTGTAGAGTCTGTGAGCCCCACCTCCCTCTATATTGTACCTCTCCATAACTCAGGTTAACCTACAATGCTATATCTATGCAGCCCCTCCTCCTATAGTTACTTTATTATGATGCCCCTGTTGGTACAGCTCTCCCCCCCCCCCTTCTCTTCACCCTTTCTCTCTTTTATTTATCCTTTCTTCTTCTTTCCCCTATACACTGAGCGGCTCTTGCCCGCTGCATTTTCTCTCTCTTCTTTACATAGTATGGCCTAGATGTAGCCAGTACGGTATCTAACTCCCCACTTCTAGTTAATATTGATATAGAAAGTTACTGAGTACCCTTCTCATAGGTGTGGGGATCATCCTCTGCTTACTATAAAATAAAATGAAGTTCCACTTTATATAGCCCCAGCATTGCAGTCCTATCTAACCAGGACATGATGTATCGTCTCCTAGTTGTATATTAAGATTTTATGTTCTCGTTTCTACCCATAAAGTGCAGCTCTTCTTACTATATTCATTAGTCCTTTCGTTCATATCTATGTATTCTTCAATAATAGAACATGGACTTAGTATGTGATGCCACAACATTTTACATGTCTTGATAGGATATCCTTCAAAACATGAGAGTAATGTATATCGTGTCTTGTTGTACCTGATCTTAATGGGCGAATCCTGTATGTTATGTTACCTTGAAACTTCAATAAAAATTGTTTAAAAAAAAAATTTGTATTCTCTGTCTGAATCATGAAATACAATTTTGGGTTTAATGTCCCTTTAAGGCTAGATTACAGATAGAGTGCTCAACTCTGGATTACAAGTGGTGCAGTGTTTAAATTACCACAAATTCCTTTGCAACAAACTTGCGGTTATTTATGCTCCCCATATTCTCTATGGGCGGCATTGAGCCTCAATGTGCGCTCATATTACAAGTTGCGATCGCTCTAATCCAATTGCATTTTACGCTTAAACTCAAAGCGCTCATAAAAAGTTTGGGCTTTAAAAAATTTGCAGTTAGGAGGTATTTTGCGATGGGGGTATTGGTGGTTAGGGTTAATAGTGTAGTGGGGTATTTTGCGATGGGGTATTGTTAGTTTAAGGGTTAATAGTGTAGCGGGGTTATTTGTGATGGGCAATGTGGTGGTTTATGGGTTAATAGTGTAGCAGAGTGATTTGTGGTGGGGGTTGTGGCCGTTTAGGGGTTAATAGTGTAGTTGGGGGATTTGCGGTGGAGGTTGTGGCAGTTTAGGGATTATTAGAGTAGGAGAATTATTGTGATGTGGGTTATCGCACAATTATGGGTGTTATGTTAATTTTTTTCTCAGTTTTAATGCTCCATTGAAGTCCCATGGAGGTAATACATTAATGCGATAATAATAGGAGCGCAACCCGATGTGCGCATAAAGGCCTCTATTTATCAAGCCATCAACCGCAAATACGCTGGAATTCCGCAGCGTAATTGTGGAGAACCTGAATCCCCTTAGTTATCAAAGCCTACAAACCGGCAAAAGTAAAATTTTGTGACGTAACATACGATCCACCGGTCTCAATCTGACACAGATCGATGCTTACGTCACTACAGATGTTCTGAATGCAAATTCGGCACTATCTGACTACTTTTCCTAGTTAACAAATATCTACCAGGTACGGTCGCCACTATTCCGGACCAGCGTACCTGGTTTTCAATCCGCTGCCCTGGAGGCGGCGGATGCCATAGGAGTCAATGACAGTCTGAAAGAAGCAAAAGCTTATGTTCACTGCTGCCCGATATCCCATTGATTCCTATGGGAGAATAAAGTTATGTTTACACCTAACACCCTAACATGTACCCAGGTCCCCGAGTCTACACACCACTAATCTGCCTCCCCCTACACCGCGCCACCTACATTATACTTATTAACCCCTAATCTGCTACCCCCTACACCGCCGCCACCTACATTATAATTATTAACCCCTAATCTGCCACCCCATACACCGCCGCCTCCTACATTATACTTATTAACCCCTAGTCCCTACATTATACTTATTAACCCCTAATCTGCCGCCCCCAATGTCGCCGCCACTATATTAAATTGATTAACCCCTAAACCTAAGTCTAACCCTAACACCCCTAACTTAAATATAATTTAAATAAATGTAAAGAAAATTCCTATCATTACCTAAATTATTCCTATTTAAAACTAAATACTTACCTATAAACCCTAAGATAGCTACAATATAACTAATAGTTACATTGTAGCTATCTTAGGGTTTATTTTTATTTTACAGGCAAGTTTGTATTTATTTTAACTAGGTAGAATAGTTATTAAATAGTTATTAACTATTTAATAACTACCTAGCTAAAATAAATACAAAAGTTCCTGTAAAATAAAACCTAACCTAAGTTACACTAACACCTAACACTACACTATAATTAAATAAATTACATAAATTAAATACAATGAACTAAATTATATACAATTATTTAAAGTACAAAAAACCCACTAAATTACAGAAAATAAAAAACAAATTATCAGATATTTAAACTAATTACACCGAATTTAATAGCCCTATCAAAATAAAAAAAGGCCCCCCAAAGTAAAAAAAACCCTAGCCTAAACTAAACTACCAATAGCCCTTAAAAGGGCCTTTTGCGGGGCATTGCCCCAAAGTAATCAGCTCTTTTACCTGTAAAAAAAATACAAACAACCCCCCCAACAGTAAAACCCACTACCCACACAACCAACCCCCCCAAAAAAAAACTAATTAAAAAACCTAAGCTCCTCATGGCCCTGAAAAGGGCATTTGGATGAGCATTGCCCTTAAAAGGGTAGTTAGCTCTTTTGCGGCCCAAAGCCCTAACCTAAAAATAAAACTCACCCAATACAACCTTAAAAAAACCTAACACTAACCCCCTGAAGATCGACTTACTGGGAGACGTCTTCATCCAAGCCGGGCGAAGGGGTCCTCCAGACGGGCAGAAGTCTTCATGCAAGCCAGGCGAAGTGGTCTTCCAGATGGGCAGAAGTCTTCATGCAAGCCGGGAAGAAGTGGTCCTCCAGACGGCAGAAGTCTTCATCCAGACGGCATCTTCTATCTTCATCCATCCGACACGGAGCGGGTCCATCTTCAAGACATCCGACGCGGAGCATCCTCTTCTGCTGATGACTACCCGACGAATGAAGGTTCCTTTAAGTGACGTCATTCAAGATGGCGTCCCTTAGATTCCAATTGGCTGATAGAATTCTATCAGCCAATCGGAATTAAGGTAGAAAAAATCCTATTGGCTGATGGAATCAGCCAATAGGATTGAAGTTCAATCCTATTGTCTGATCCAATCAGCCAATAGGATTGAGCTCGCATTCTATTGGCTGTTCTAATCAGCCAATAGGATTGAACTTCAAACCTATTGGCTGATTGCATCAGCCAATAGGATTTTTTCTATATTAATTCCGATTGGCTGATAGAATTCTATCAGCCAATCGGAATCTAAGGGACGCCATCTTGGATGACGTCACTTAAAGGTACCTTCATTCGTTGGGTAGTCGTCGACAGAAGAGGATACTCCGCGTCAGATGTCTTGAAGTTAGACCCGCTCCGCATGGATGAAGATAGAAGATGCCGTCTGGATGAAGACTTCTGCCATCTGGAGGACCACTTCTGCCCAGCTTGGATGAAGACTTCTGCCCATCTGGAGGACCACTTCACCCGTTTTTAAGGGTGTATTGGGTGGGTTTTATTTTTAGGTTAGGGCTTTGGGCCGCAAAAGAGCTAACTGCCCTTTCAAGGGCAATGCCCATCCAAATGCTCTTTTCAGGGCAATAGGGAGCTTAGGTTTTTTTAGTTAGTTTTTTTGGGGGGTTGGTTGCATGGGTGGTGGGTTTTACTGTTGGGGTGGGTTGTTTCTATTTTTTTTACAGGTAAAAGAGCTGATTATTTTGGGGCAATGCCCTGCAAAAGGCCCTTTTAAGGGCTATTGGTAGTTTAGTTTAGGCTAGGGTTTTTTTATTTTGGGGGGACTTTTTTATTTTGATATGGCTATTAGATTAGGTATAATTAATTTAAATATCTTTAGTGGGGGGTTTTGTACTTTAGATAATTGTATTTAATTTATTTAATAGTATTTAATATATGTAATTTATTATAGTGTAATGTTAGGTGTTATTGTAACTTAGGTTTGGTTTTATTTTACAGGTACTTTTGTATTTATTTTAGCTAGGTAGTTATTAAATAGTTAATAACTATTTAGTAACTATTCTACCTAGTTAAAATAAATACAAACATGCCTGTAAAATAAAAATAAACCCTAAGCTAGATACAATGTAACTATTAGTTATATTGTAGCTAGCTTAGGGTTTATTTTTACAGGTAAGTATTTAGTTTTAAATAGGAATTATTTAGTAATGATAGGAATTTTCTTTAGATTTATTTAAATTATATTTAAGTTAGGGGTGCTAGGGTTAGACTTAGATTTAGGGGTTAATAAATTTAATATAGTGGCAGCGAAGTTGGAGACGGCAGATTAGGGGTTAATAAGTATAATGTAGGTGGCGGCGGTGTAGGGGGCGGCAGATTTGGGGTTAATAACATAATGTAGGTGGCGGCGGTGTAGGGGGCAGCAGATTAGGGGTTAATAACATAATGTAGGTGGCGGTGGGCTCCGGGAGCGGCAGGATAGGGGTTAATAAATTTATTAGAGTGGCGGTGGGCTCCGGGGAGCGACGGTTTAGGGGTTAATAACTTTATATAGTTGCGGCGGGGTCCGGGAGCAGCGGGATAGGGGTAAAACAGTATAGTATAGTATAGTGGCAGTGTTTAGTAACAGTATACCAATAAAGCTGGGAAAAAGCTGAAGAGCAGCGAGATCGATGACTGTTAGTTAACAACAGTCCGCTGCTCATCGCCCCGTACTTGGTGCGCGGCTTTTTGACAGCTTTTTTGGTAACTTTGGAGAGAGTATTCAGGTCCGCGGCAGCAATGTTAGGTGATCTTAGGCGAGCGTATTGGTGCAGTCGAATGCAAGTAAGTTGACGGCTTGATAAGTAGGCCTCATAGCCTCAGTGAAGTTAACGCACAAGCAGGATCGCAAAATAAGGCTCCAAAATTTTAAGTATTGTTTAATCCACATTTTTATTTTGTCTATTACAAATGAGTGATATCAGAGAGCCTTATTCCAATCCAACAGATTTTCTGTTCCAAAACATTATATGTCAGCTAAGGAGATTTTTTTTCCTCCTTTTGTAAAACCATCTGTCACGGCATGGCCAGACACTTACTCACTCCCGGGTTCCGGTGGCATCCTAGAGGTGGTGCGGCAGCGGTCTCTGCTTCCCAGGTCTCCACTCGCTGACTCGCGACTGTCTTCCCCTCTCCTTCTCCCGACAGAGGATTGCGGCGGACATGCCATTGTGGCCAAATGGCGGCCGCTGCGTGGACTCAGTGTTTGAGCACAGAAGGGAGGGGGGTGGGTCTGATGGAGGAGGGCAGGCCATGGACTCTGAGATAAACTAAGGTGGCGCTGAGTCCCTGACCTCCTCTTATTGATCATGTTTGCTCCACCTACTAGAGGCAGGGGACCGGTCATGTGACTTTTCCCTATATATTTTCAGCATGCCCCCCAGTCAGTGCTTGGTTATTTTTCCTTGATTTTTGATTCTGGAGTACTTTTTTGTGCATTTATCTGTGTCCTGTGATAACCCCTGATTTCATTGTATAGATTTCCTGGTTCCTGATTTCAGATTGTCTCTCAACTTCGCTTGCCTGTCCTGACTTCTGATTGTTTTGACTACATCTCTGCCTTTTCTGCATCCCTCTTCTGGCTCCTACCCTATTAAAGGCCTCTGTGCCACCACAGACCCTTCAGTAACCTGTATCCATTTCCAGGTACTCTTAAAGGGTTGTGATTGCAAGGGAGTGCTTTACCGCTGCAACTGGGTTCCAACATTAACACAAGACCCCAGTGGGTTGTAACACCATGACACTCCATTAGAAGAGACAATGTTTGCATAAAAATAACTGCTGGAATTAATACAGGAGAATCTGGTTAAACACACAAAAAAGAAACAGGTGTATTGAAGGCTTTTCCAGTAGGTTCTTGCTGAGTTTTAGATCCTGAAGGGATGTGAAACACTTTAAGATTTTAATATAAAATGTTTAACTGCAAAGTAAACATACATTTGATAAACTTTCATTATTTATTTTGCCCCATCTTTCTGTAATTTAGTTCTGAAATTTGTGGGGTGTGCCCAATCCTGTGAGAATTGGAAGTTCATACTCCAGACTTCACAATCCAGTCATTATTTGATGACTCAAATAGGATCCAGCAGAGGAAACAATATATTATAATACAGCAAAGCAATGCCAATGATGATATGTGTACTCTAGTAATTAGTATGGATACTGTATATTCCTCTAAATAAGACAAGTGATAGGGGATTTTGGCCATTGAAAAACAATTACAGCAAATAAAGTATTCATGAGCCAAGAAATTTGTCACCCTTGGTTTGTATGGAATTTTTTCTACAAAACTACAGCAATGCCTTTTTAGTACAAGATTATCTCAAGTTGGAGGGTTGATACATGGAATAAACTTAAAGGTAGTAAGGACATTGGGCTCTATTTAACAATAATTAAGCAGACATGATTCGCTGTAGCTCAACACATCCACTGGACATTGCTGGGGGCGGACAGCATATGCTTTCATTACAGGCGATCCTGAAACAATGGGCCTCCAAGTGAGCAACTGCTACTTGATAAATGGAGCCCAAAGCCTGTAAGATCCTTCCCCAGCACTGATGTCTCTTGGCTGATGTTTTGGCCTCTAAGCCACTAGAGGGTTCTGGTTTTCCAGAACATTCTTGAAGTCCTGTTGCCTGAAGCTGATTGCTCTCCTGCTCCACCTGTTTGCCAGCTACAGGTAATTACAGCAATCAGCCTGCTATTTAAGGCAGACTGTTAGTTCAATTTGGGCTCTTGCAGTGTGAGGCTAACTTATGTGCTGGTGCTTCTGATCCTGTGTTACCTGTTTGTATCTTCCAGTTTTTATACCTTTGCTTTAGAGGTGACTATTCTACTGGATTCCCCTTTGGTCTGTTTACCTGTTTACTCTTCCAGATTTTCCAAAGGTATTCTCTCTAGATTCTGGCTGTACTCCTGGTTTTGACCTATGGCCTAGTAAAGGGATTCTTTGTCAGGACTGTTTGTGTGCTTGCTTACAGCTAATAACTCTGCATGTTCTTCTGGTTCTAAAGCACCAGTACAGGTGTATTATGTGACTGTTTGTAGTATACTTACTCTTGAAGTAGCTGTATCCTACTGGCCATTGCAGAGTTACCAGTCTACAGCATATCTACATTCCCTGCCTGCTATTACAAAGTTACCAGTCTACAGCATATCTACATACCCTGCCTGCTATTACAGAGTTACCTGTCTACAGCATAATTACTTACCCTACCTGCTATTACAGAGTTACCTGTCTACAGCATATCTACTTACCCTGTCTGCTATTACAAAGTTACCTGTCTACAGCATATCTACTTACCCTGTCTGCTATTACAGAGTTACCTGTCTACAGCATATCTACTTACCCTGCCTGCTATTACAAAGTTACCTGTCTACAGCATATCTACTTACCCTGCCTGTTATTACAGAGTTACCTGTCTACAGCATAATTACTTACCCTGCCTGCTATTACAGAGTTACCTGTCTACAGCATATCTACTTACCCTGCCTGCTATTACAGAGTTACCTGTCTACAGCATAATTACTTACCCTGCCTGCTATTACAGAGTTACCTGTCTACAGCATAATTACTTACTCTGCCTGCTATTACAGCGTTACATGTCTACAGCATATCTACATACCCTGCCTGCTATTACAGAGTTACCTGTCTACAGCATATCTACTTACCCTGCCTGCTATTACAAAGTTACCTGTCTACAGCATATCTACTTACCCTGCCTGCTATTACAGAGTTACCAGTCTACAGCATATCTACTTACCCTGCCTGCTATTACAGAGTTACCTGTCTACAGCATAATTACTTACTCTGCCTGCTATTACAGCGTTACATGTCTACAGCATATCTACATACCCTGCCTGCTATTACAGAGTTACCTGTCTACAGCATAATTACTTACCCTGCCTGCTATTACAAAGTTACCTGTCTACAGCATATCTATGTTTCCTGCCTGCTATTACAGAGTTACTTGTTTAATGCATATCTACATACCCTGCCTGCTATTACAGAGTTACTTGTCTACAGCATATCTATGTACCCTGCTGCTATTACAGAGTTACCTGTCTATAGCATATCTATGTTTCCTGTCTGCTATTACCAAGTTACCTGTCTAAAACATATCTATGTTTCCTGCCTGCTATAGCAGGGTTACCTGTCTACAGTATATCTACATTACTGGTCTGTTATTGCAGATTTACCTGTTTAATGCATATCTATGCACCCTGCCTGCTATTACAGAGTTACCTGTCTACAGAATAACTCTGTTTCCTGCCTGCTATTACAGGGTTACCTGTCTACAGCATATCTACATTTCCTGTCTGTTATTACAGATTTACCTGTTTAATGCATATCTATGAACCCTGCCTGCTATTACAGAGTTACCAGTCTACAGCATATCTACGTACCCTGCCTATTATTTCAGAGTTACCTGTTTACTGCATATCTATGTACCCTGCCTGCTATTACAGAGTTACCTGTCTACAGCATATCTATGTACCCTGCCTGCTATTACAGAGTTACCTGTCTACAGCATATCTATGTACCCTGCCTGCTATTACCAAGTTACTTGTCTAAAACATATCTATGTTTCCTGCCTGTTATAACAGGGTTACCTGTCTACAGCATATCTACATTTCCTGTCTGTTATTGCAGATTTACCTGTTTAATGCATATCTATGTTCCCTGTCTGCTATTACAGAGTTACCTGTCTATAGCATATCTATGTACCCTGCCTGCTATTACAGAGTTACCTGTCTATAGCATATCTATGTACCCTGCCTGCTATTACAGAGTTACCAGTCTACAGCATATCTATGTACCCTGCCTATTATTGCAGAGCTACCTGTTTACTGCATATCTATGTACCCTGCCTGCTATTACAGAGTTACCTGTCTACAGCATATCTACGTACCCTGTGTGCTATTACAGAGTTACCTGTCTACAGCATATCTATGTTTCCTTCCTGGTATTACAGGGTTACCTGTCTACAGCATATCTATGTTTCCTTCCTGGTATTACAGGGTTACCTGTCTACAGCATATCTATGTTTCCTTCCTGGTATTACAGGGTTACCTGTCTACAGCATATCTACATTTCTTGTCTGTTATTGCAGATTTACCTGTTTAATGCATATATACAGTATGTACCCTGCCTGCTATTACAGAGTTACCTGTTTACTGCATATCTATGTACCCTGCCTGCAATTACAGAGTCACCTGTCTACAGCATATCTACATATCTTGCCTGCTGTTGCTGTGTCTACAACCTGCCCACACCTATTTCATTCCATTCAACTTATCCTGCTGCTCTGTTCCAGTTTAATAAACATCCTGCAGATTTTGAACATATTCTGATTGTCTTGGTTCTATCTCCTTTTGTGTACTACTATGCCAAAAAAAGTAAATCACAGAAGCCTGAACCTGGTGCCTCAGTGCAACAGCTTCTTCAGAGCCCACTCACGGGATTATGACAAAGACTTTAAGAGAGTTCAAGAATGTCTGGGCTATTCATAACAGAATGGGGCCGATTTATCAAAGCGTCAATATAGGTGCATTCACTGGAGTCGATATGCTCACCAGACATTGATGCCGCAAATCCACATACGACGCCCTTATTTATTAAAAAGTCATTGATGTCACGGATATTCTGTTTTTTCCAACTTTATTTATACCATATCATTACTGTCCATGAACAAGCACATTTTTCTAAAGCTAATCTTTAATTTTTCATCTGTTAATGTCCAAGAAATAGCTAGATTTATACCTGAACAAACAATAATATCTCATTGTTTTATTTATTTGTTATACAAAAAATCTGATATATGATATTTTCACATAAATTAATGTGTATTTGTATTTCTAGAAATCATGATATGACTATCTCATGTTTTTTTCTTTTTATAAAATGATTATTAATGCTAATATAAAAATTCATTAAAATTATGGGGGGAGATAAAAAACTGAAATTAAAATCCTCAAATGTCTCAAAATTAAATCAATGTAAATATTTGCATAGGAAATTAACACATCTAGGCAAGATTCCCCGCTTGCTTTTCCCAGAAATACTTAATATACAATGTTACCAATGCACAAGAGAATTCTGGGTAAGATATGCAAATTAGATATGCAAAGTCTCAGTTTTTTTGCTTCAAAGTACTGTTTTAACACAGTGATCCTTTTAACAGGATTATTGCAGCAAACCAGAAATCACTCACTAGACAGCCTGTTTCGTTCTTTTTGGAACTCATCAGTAGGAGATAGATTTCTGGTTGCTACATTGGTAAACCTATTTTCATGGTTAAACCAAAATTCATTAAAATTATGGGGGGAGATAAGAAACTGAAATTAATATATATATATATATATATATATATATATATATATATATATATATATATATATATGTTTGTGTGTGTTATGTCAGAAATCTTTTCCAAACATATTTACATGTCCCTAAATTTTATTTTTTTCTAAACAATGTTGTCTTTCTTGTATCTGTGTTTATTTATACCACTATATGTATATAGTGTAAATATATTATTATTCTGAACAAGAATAATATGCAAATATAATATGTAATCAGGGGTATTTATTAGCAAACAATAGATATTTTAAGAGCTGGGATCGTTTTCTCTCTGCACCTGTGTAACCCTTCCTGATTGCAGTCTAGTTTTAAACACCACACAGGTGTTATAAAATGGACTGGCATATAAGATGACATTTCTTAATGAAAATGAAATTCAAGAGAAGGAAGAAAAACACTGAACATATCATGACAGTAAAGAGGTGATTTTAATTTCTGCTGTATCTGATTCATTACAGTTTAATGTTAGGTGGACTATCCCTTTGAGATTATATGAGATGAAGATTATATTGAATAAAACTGTTCGATTTTTAAAATCAATGTCAAAAATATTACACTGTGTCCTAATGTCATCATCAATGTTTAACGTTAATAATAATTTCACCTATACATACTTTCAAAGTATAATACACAATGTAACAAATGGCACTGACAAGTTCTGATGAGTGATCAATGACACAAGTATCGAGCAATTTGATTCGTTAGTGATAGTATAAAATTTATATTTAAATCAGATTGGCTGATGCCATAAATCGTGTGATTATGCATTTCACAATCAAAAGTGGTGGAAAATTTCACTAGTTTGTTGGTTGTTTAGGAGTTTGAGTATTGTGTCCAATTTGGTGCAAAGTATTGCATCAAATTTGGTACGAAATGCAGTGGGACTTGTATTACATACGTTAAACATCGTGAAATTAGATTGATCAAAAAAGGAAGTTAGCTGTAGTATGTAATGTATTTATTTTATTTTTATCCCTATATCTACTAGTCCTGCTGCCAGACAGACATTACCTGTCATTAAAATTACTTTCGAAATGAATCTGTCCCTTGAAATTACATGTGATTATAATATTATTATTTAAATACTGAACATGCGTCTTTGTTGTCTGTGTGATTAAGAAAGGGTATACAATTGTAATCAACTTTCTAATTTACATAAATATGTAATAAGCTTCATTCTCTTGCAGCATCTAACATAACCTTTCTGGCTTTTCAGACTCCCATTGATTTCTATGGCATTCGCGGCCTCAATGGTGGTGGTTTGAACAATAGGTACGCTGCAGCGGAAAAGACATGAGCGTACCTGTTGAATATTTGATAAATTGGGAAGAGGGTCAAATAGAGTTGAATGTGAATTCGAAACATCTGGAATGACGCAAGCATCCATCTGCATCGGATTGAGATTGCGGGAGCGTATATTACGTCACACATTTTAACATTTGACGATGTTGATGCTTTGTTAATTACGGCAGATTCAATTTGCGTGGAATATGACGCGAGATTCAAACGGATTCCATCGTATTATCAGTTGAAGCTTTGATAAGTCGGCCCCTAAGAATCAACTAAGATATCATTTAAAAGGGAAAGTAAAGTCAAAATTAAAGTTATATGGATTTAATAGAGCTTGCTATTTTAAACTTTTCAATTTACTTTTGTTATCAAATTTTTTTAGTTCTCTTGGTATACTTTGTTAAAGAGTAATCATAGGTCAGCTCAGAAACGTGCATATGTCTTAAGCCATTTGGCAGCAGAGTTGCAAATACTGATGCCATAAACTGATACACACACATGCATACTCCTAAGCTGCTATCAGACTACCTACGTTCTATATAATTGCTAACTTCAAATGAGCGTTCTTGATTTATTAAATATTAAAAAAATATTAATACAAATTATTCAAAATTATATATAGTGTAAAAAATATAGATATATTCTATGGATTATTTAGATTTTTTTACAGTATGCATAATTATTTTTTAAAACTATTATTTTGTAATATTTAATATCTCTAGAAGGCACATTTAAATGAACAATTCTTCATGTGCGCTAACCCGACCACATTAGACCTAAATGGTGAACTCTACTGTGTATTATGCATATTTTACATTCCTATGATGTACCCAAGCTCTTAATTCACGATAACCTGATGAGCGTAAATTGCAATTGTGCTTGAGTGAACGCGTAATACTTGGCTATTTCTGTTGCACGCTAAAAGCCGATAAAAAACGCTTACGTGCAAATAATATAAAAATAAAACGTTTACAAATTGATTAAATATTGCTGATGCCTTCATAGCACATAATTAATTGAATTATTTTTTTTAGTCCTAATACTTAAATGTGATGATTAAAACAGATTCTGATTATCACAAATAGAGGGCTAAATTATTGTGATCAACCCCATAATTTGCTCACAGGTTTCGTAGTTTAAAAGTGTAATTTGAACAATTTTAAAGGGACTTACAACCCAAAATTTTCTTTCATGATTCGGATAGAGCATACATTTTTAAGCAACTTTCCATTTAGCTTCAATAACTAAATTTGTTTCATTCTGTTGGTACCCATTGTGCACTACTGGGAGCTAGATGAACACATTGGATGATCCAATGACAAGAGGCATATAAGTGCAGCCAGCTAGCTCCCAGTAGTGCATATTAACAGAAGGAAGCAAATTAGATAATAAAAATAAATGACAACGTTTTGAGTTTCATGTCCCTTTAAGCTTAGTATTCCACTGACAAACGAGGAGTTTTAAATGTGCTTATTTAAAGGGACACTGAACCCAATTTTTTTCTTTCGTGATTCAGATAGAGCATGCAATTTTAAGCAACTTTCTAATTTACACCTTTTATCATTTTTTTTGTTCTCTTGCTTTCTTTATTTGAAAAGGTAGACATCTAATCTATTTTTTGGTTCAGCACCATGGAAAGCACTTGTTTATTGGTGGGTGAATTTATCCCCCAATCAGCAAGAACAACCCAATTTGTTCACCAAAAGTGGGCCGGCATCTAAACTTACATTCTTGCATTTCAAATAAAGATACCAAGAGAATGAAGACAATTTGATAATAGGAGTCAATTAGAAAGAAGCTAAAAATTGTATGCTCTATCTGAATCACAAAATAAAAACATTTGGGTTCAGTGTCCCTTTAAGTCTGCGTATAGTTAATATGCTTACTACTTAAAATAATGTATTGTAATAAAGGGGCGGTCAAGTCAGAATTAAACTTTTATGATTCATGTAAGGTGTGCAATTTTAAACAACTTTCTAATTTACTTTTATCATCAAATTTGCTTTGTTGTCTTGGTATTCTTTGGTAAAAGTTGAACCTGGTTATGCTCATAAACTGATTTCTAAGCTTTTAAAGGTTGCCTCTTATCTCAGTGCATTCTGACAATTTTTCACAGCTAGATGGTGCTAGTTCAGGTGTGAAATATAGATAACATTGCACTCACTAACGTGTAGTCACTTATGAGTCAGCACTGATTGGCTAAAATGCAAGTCTGTCAAAATAACAGGAATAAGAGGGCAGTCTGCAGAAGCTTAGATACAAGGTAATCTCAGAGGTAAAACATTTGTTATTATAACTGTGTTGGTTATACAAAACTGGGGAATGGGTAATAAAGGGATTATCTATCTTTTTAAACAATAAAATATTTCAAGTAGATTGTTTCTTTAAGGATTGTAATCGACCCCCAAATTGCATATACAAAATTAAAGGAAATGAGGTTTTCTTAAATGCATGATAATGATAGTTTAATGTTGACTTGACTGTCCCTTTAAACCAGCCATGTTTATAAACATGTAGACTGGGTATGACTGAGATCATTCATTTAAAAAAAATCACAGCTGTTGAACAAAACCATTTATAAATCAAGGAACAACTGGAAACGTGTTTCCTGATTAAAGGGATATTGGTTTAAAATTCTCTCAATACATAGGCTTCCTTTATAAAAAGTGGGACAGACAATGTTCCCAAGTAGAGAACCTGTCTGCTTGGGTTTGAGGCCCCTGATGCTGATTTCCTGCTGGGTTGTAACATTACACAAAAGTATTCTTGTGCAGTTTTGAACGACTGAGTCTAGGATGGTTGGCATCTTCATCCTCTGGATACCAGGAGATTTCCCGGTGGGCTCCAGCACCTTTGGCTGGAAAGCTAAAATTTAAAGGGGTGATTAATGGATGCAACTGGGTTGTAGGGTGAATCTAACAACAATCTGGCACTTTAAAAAAAATATATATATATTAACTAATATAATATAGATCTATAAAAGAAATATTGGGGGAAGGAGTATCCGAGTAATTCCCTTAGAGAAAAACGGGGGGTGGGGTGCACATTATATTGACTCTGCAGAAAATAGGGCTGGTCTCCAAATTTTCCAGGGCTGCTTTTTATTCCCAGTCCGGCCCTGGATTAGAAGCAGCGGTTTTAAGACTGCGTCTTCTTAAGTTGCGATTGTAGGCTTACGTGAGCGAGCCTACACCACAAAAGCTCTGAAGGAGCATTACTATGTTCATAAATGTAGCCCAAAATTTACAAAGAAAGTGCAGGTGACTTGAGAATTAAGGGCGCGGTCCGATATAGATCGTAGTTTGCGGCGCAAGAGAGGGAACCCCCGCCGCCCCCGTAGTTTCAGCTCGCAACTCGAGCTATCCCATATACGGCGCCGTCAGATGCTAAAGTGCCGTAAGTCTGACAAACCAGTGATGTCCAGAAATTTCTGGAGTCGCCAGTGACTTACGGCACTTTAGAAACTGCCGGCGCCTACAAAACCTGACTAAATTATTAAATCTCCCCTACTGTCTAACACGCCTCCCAAACATAGCCTGACATGTCTAACCCTCTATCCGCTATCCCCCCTCACTCTCCTAATAATAAAAAAATGTATTAACCCCTAAACCGCCGCTCCCAGACCCCAGCGCCACCTAATAAAGTTATTAACCCCTAAACCGCCGCTCCCGGACCCCGCCGCCACCTACATTAAACTACCCCCTAATGTGAGCTCCTACCCTGCCGCCACCTACATTAACTTCCCCCTAATGTGAGCTCCTACCCTACCGCCACCTACATTAAACTACCCCCTAATGTGAACTCCTACCCCGCCGCCACCTACATAAAACTACCCCCTAATGTGAGCCCCTTACACCACCGCCAGCTATATTAAACTACCTCCTAATGTGAGCTCCTACCCCGCCGCCAGCTATATTAAATACTTTAACCCCTAATCTAATCCCCCTACACCACCGCCAGCTATATTAAATGTATTAACCCCTAATCTAATCCCCCTACACCGCCGCCAGCTATATTAAATTAATTAACCCCTAATCTAATCCCCCTACCCCGCCGCCAGCTATATTAAATACATTAACCCCTAATTTAATCTCCCTTAAGTAATCACCTTTATTACCAGCCCTTAAAAGGGCCTTTTGCGTGACATTGCTCCAAAGTAACAGCTCTATTGCCAGCCCTTAAAAGGGCTTTTTGCGGGGCATGCCCCAAAGAAATCAGCTCTTTTACCAGCCCTTAAAAGGGCTTTTTGCGGGGCATTGTCACAAAGTAATCAGCACTTTTGCATCTAATCTAAATCCCCCTACACCGCCGCCACCTATAATAAATGTATTACCCCTAAATCTAATCCCCCTACACCGCCGCCACCTATATTAAATAGATTAACTCCTAATCTAATCCCCCTACAGCGCCGCAAGCTATATTAAATGTATTAACCCCTAATCTAATCCCCCTACACCGCCGTCATCTATATTAACTATATTAACCCTAATTATATTAGGGTTAATATAGTTATTATATTATATATATTAACTATATTAACCCTAATTATATTAGGGTTAATATAGTTAATATAGTTATTATATTATATATATTAACCCTAATTATATTAGGGTTAATATAGTTAATATCGTTATTATATAATATATATATTAAGTATAATAACCCTATCTAACTCTAACATCCCTAACTAAATTCTTATTAAAATAAATCTAATTAATATTAATAGTATTAATTAAAATATTCCTATTTAAATCTAAATACTTACCTATAAAATAAACCCTAAGATAGCTACAACGTAATTAATAATTACATTGTAGCTATTTTAGGGTTTATATTTATTTAACAGGTAACTTGGTATTTATTTTAACTAGGTACAATAGCTATTAAATAGTTAATAACTATTTAATAGCTACCTAGTTAAAATAATTACCAGTTTACCTGTAAAATAAATCCTAACCTAAGTTACAAATATACCTACACTATCAATAAATTAAATAAACTACAAATATCTAAACTAAAATGCAATTAAATAAACTAAACTAAATTACAAAAACAAACAAACGCTAAATTACAAAAAATAAAAAAAGATTACAAGAATTTTAAGCTAATTACACCTATTTTAAGCCCCCTAATAAAATAACAAAGCCCCCAAAAATAAAAAATAAATCCCTACCCTAATCTAAATTAAAAAAGTTAACAGCTTTTTGCGGGGCATGCCCCAAAGAAATCAGCTCTTCTGCCTGTTAAAAAAAAACACAATACCACCCCCCAACATTACAACCCACCACCCACATACCCCTACTCTAACCCAAACCCCCCTTAAATAAACCTAACACTACCCCCCTGAAGATCTCCCTACCTTGTCTTCACCCAGCCGGGCCGAACCCTTCACCCGATCCGGGCGATGTCTTCAATCAAGCGGCAGAGAAGAAGTCTTCCGTCCGGGCGATGTCTTCAATCAAGCGGCAGAGAAGAAGTCTTCCGTCCGGGCGATGTCTTCAATCAAGCGGCAAAGAAGAAGTCTTCCATCCGGGCGATGTCTTCAATCAAGCGGCAAAGAAGAAGCCTTCCATCCGGGCGATGTCTTCAATCAAGCGGCAGAGCAGAAGTCTTCCATCCGGGCTATGTCTTCAATCAAGCGGCATCTTCAATCTTATTTCTTCGCTCCTCTGACGCGGTACATCCATCCGGCACGACGACTTCCTGACGAATGTGGTTCCTTTAAATGACGTCATTCAAGATGGCGTCCGTCGAATTCCGATTGGCTGATAGGATTCTATCAGCCAATCGGAATTAAGGTAGGAAAAATCTGATTGGCTGATTGAATCGGCCAATCAGATTCAAGTTCAATCCAATTTGCTGAACCAATCAAAGACATGTGCACACTCCTGAGATCTTATGAGCCTACCTAGTTTTACCATTTAATAAAAGATAACAAGAGAACAAAGCAAATTTGATAACAGAATTAAATTGAAACGTTATTTAAAATTGCATGTTCTATCTGAATCATGAACGCTTCATTTTGACTTTACTGTCCCTTTAATAAAAAGCCAAGCACACTGCCATATAGGCCCGAGTGTTTTTTCTTTAAAGAGGTCAAATCTGTTGAAATAAAAAGTCCATAAAGAATGAAAAGCAACTTGAAAAAAACTATTTTCTGATCCCTGTAGAAGTCTCATAATGCAAAGTATTGTTGGAGTTTACTCAGTGTGATACCTCTTAAAAAACAGGCTTTTTATGGACTTGAATGGACTCAAATTTGAAAACCTTGCATAAAACCCATGCAAACCACTTTTCAATGTACTTTTAAAAGATTGAAATAGACCCCCATAGTTACTTATCAGCTACAAACTGAAGTCTATGAAACAGAGACTAAATAAAAAGCTCTTGAAAGTTATATGGTATCAGGCTAAGCTGAACTGACTTACTTATATTAGCTACAATGAATGAGTTTCAGAAAGCCTCTCATAAATAGATAACTACACAGCCTGCAATTTTATAGATCTTTTGTACTTATCAATACCTATGAGAAATTAGGCTGTCATCTCAAGGATTACAATATGACCCAACCATAGTGTCCTTTTCTTTTTAGCATGATTTAATATCTGAGGAAAAAAAACATAAAAGTAAGATTTAATTTAATCCATTATTTTATATTTACAGCAACCAATTTTCCCTACATTTTCAAAGACTATTGGATCAAAAGATTACAAGAAAGGTTTTCTATAAATGCAGATACAGAATTCAAGTGTGCTTACAAGCTTTACTGTTATAGGATAACACATATTTTTTATTTGCAATTATATTTTGGCGAATGCTATGTTTCACAGCAATAAACTTCATTTTTTGTGAAGATGAAAATTGCAAGATGCCATTACTGATTCATTTTATTATCCGTGATCTCATTGTCAATAAAAAAAACATCAAGGGTCGCATGGTAATTTATGAGATTAATATCTATTAATATTCAGGGCCATATTCCTGGTGGAATGCAAAAACAGTCTCCTAGAAAATTGTTATTCTTTAAAAAGATAAATAATCCCTTTATTACCCATTCCCCAATTTTGTATAACCAGCACTGTTATGCTAATGTACTTTGTACCTCTGTGATTACCTTATATCTGTGCCCCTGCAGACTGCCCCTTTATCTCAGTGATTTTTACAAACTTGCATTTTAGCCAATTACTGCTGTTTCATGTGTAACTCTACAGGAGTGAGCACACTGTTATCTATATGGCACACATGACCTTACACTGTCTGGCTGTGAACGCTAATACAATGAGATAAGAGGTGGCCTGCTGAGGCTTAGAAACAGGCAGAGATTTAGAGGTTTAAAAGTTAAAGGCCCCCATTTACTAAAGGTCAAGCGGACAAGCTTATCAACTCAAGAAGTTGTCCACTTGCCATCGCTACATATGGACAGCGGGCAAACAGAATCAGCTGCCCTTATGTATCATTATATGCTCAAGTGAGCGTATAAAGCCTGCCTCTACTCTTACGTGACTCTCAGTGATTTCTCTTTGCCACCTCAGAGGTGGCGTAGAGTGTAAGAAGTAGCAGTCTAATGACCTCTGTTTCTTACATTGGTGGAAGCAGGCTCCCATATGCATAGTACATGGAGCCTATAAAGTATATCAATATAACAATGTTGGTTGTGCAAAGCTGGAGAATGGGAAGTAAAAGACATTGGGGTAGATTTACCAATGTAGCGTATCATGTCCGACAGACATCGCTGAATTTATCATTACACAAGCAGTTCACCAGAATAATCGTATAGGATCGGGCGGATTGAAGACCGCAGCTTCAGAGGCAGCAGACAAGTTATGGAGCAACGGTCTTTAGACCACTGCTTTATAACTGCTGTTTCCAGTGAGCTTGAAGGCTCGTGTGGAAACAAGGGCAATTCGGCCCTTGTTAAATCTACAATCTATCGCCGCGCATCGATAAATGCTGACAGTATACGCCGTCTGCATTTATTATTGCACAAGCATTTCTCGTCAAATGCTTGTGCAATGCCGCCCCATGAATATTCGTGGTCAATCGGCCGCTAGCAGGGGGTGTCAATCAACCCGATCGTATCTGATCAGGCTGATTGCTGTCCGCCGCCTCAGAGGTGGCGGACGAGTTAAGGAGCAGCGGTCTTATGACCTCTGCTTCTTAACTTACATTTCCATGGTGTTAAATACTGGTAAATGGGACACTTACAGCATATGTGCATATGCAGGTGAAAAACAGTAATTTATTTTACTAGAAGCATTTTTGCTAATGAATTATATTACAAAACTGTTTCTATTTCAAATTGAAATACACACATGCACATTTTATTTTTGACCTTTTATTTTTTTCTTTTAACAGGGACTATAATCTTGTTTGCAAACTAGGTAATGCTCACTATTCTCATTCCACTCACATTCTCATTAAAATCAACACTAAAACTAAAGCATTTGGTCAAGAAGCAGTAAGATAAAAGCTTGACATTTGTTAATAACAAAACACAATGTATTGCATTGGAAATGTGTTCCTTTTGACAGTTTTTCATAGCTAGAGCACGTTAGTTAATGTGTGTCACATGGATAACATTGTGCTCACGGACGTGGAGTTAACTAGGAGTCAGCACTGATTGGCTAAAATGCAAGTTTGTCAAAAGAACTGACATAAAGGGCAGTCTGCAGAGGCTTAGATACAAGGTAATTACAGAGGTAAAAAGTATATTAACTATGTTGGTTATGCAAAACTGGGGAATGGGTAAGAAAGGGAGTATCTATCTTTTTAAACAATAACAATTCTGGAGTAGACTGTCCCTTTAATCAATATGCACTCATATTTATAAACGAGCCTTCATTTAGGAAACAAGAATGGGACACAGTTATCATTTGCATCATTTGAATCTTGTCATGCACCAATACCTCCTGTTTTCAGAATCTATCAATGTATGGATTGTAGATGGCTGTATTTTACATGGCTTTCTCATGCGTTTGGTCTCCAGTATCTTTTAGAATATAGCTGTAATTGTAATGAAAGGATCATATCACTATTTTGTCCATCCGCAGATTAATTTCTATGCTAAAGCTTTTCACTAAACTCATAGCAGAAATAAGAACAATGTCATCCATACGAGCACCAAAAGACTAAAACTGGCAGTCTATGGATGGTTTACTTTGACTGTTGTATTGCATTCTGTTGATCTGTCAAAACTATGTATAAATGGTGGCATGCATAAATGGATATCATGTCTTAATATGTATTAAAATAATGCGTACATGATATCTATTTATTGAAATGTAACTAAAGAGTAAAGACATAGGAACTCATATTGTTGCCGAGAACTTGTCAGTCCAGCATTGTGGTGAGTGGGCAGCATCCACGGCTTGCAGTTAGCCACTCCCCTGCTTGCACTGCAACCAATTGCACAAGAGCAGGGCTTGTCAATCATCTTGATCATCTTTTACTGGGTTTAATTAACTTCGCCACTTTTGAGGTTGCAGAGAAAGATTAAGAAACATTCATAATAAGACTGCTGCTTCTTAATTAGCATTGCAAGATCTCTTATGCAAACCTGGTTTGCTAGGGCTCTCACTACAATAGCAGCTTGAAAAATATACTTTATAAAGTCTTGATAAAGGCCAGAGGAAGGGCCAAAACATGTTGACTGACACAGAACTGGTAAGCCGTATTTCAATACATTTAAATTTGAAAAAACGTTCTACACTATCATATCTATTTTCCATAGAAGGAGGACACAGACGTCTTCTCACCAGGGATACCCTCATCACCAGTGATTACAATTTAGTCTATACTAACTCTTAACACAGTTACTGGTGTTAAAAATACAACTTTTCGGGGATTGTTGGTCCGTCAGCTTTTGGAACAGACAGCAGAATGGGAGTGCAATTAGAGACAATCTCACCGGGAGATGGACGGACCTTCCCAAAGAAAGGGCAGACCGTGCATGTACATTATGTGGGGCTCCTGGAGGATGGCAAGAAGTTTGACTCATCCCGTGACAGAGACAAGCCTTTCAAGTTTAAGATTGGCTGTCATGAGGTGATCCGTGGCTGGGAGGAAGGAGTTGCACAGATGAGTGTGGGTCAGAGAGCTTGTCTCACTTGTTCCCCTGATTATGCCTATGGCAAAACTGGACACCCGGGGATCATACCCCCCAATGCCACCTTGATTTTTGAAGTTGAGTTGCTGAAGATGGAATGAGAAATGGAGTGTCTACGGGTGACGGGTGCCTGCCAAGAAGGTCACAGAGTCAAAAACCCAGAATGGATGCTACCTCCTCCGTCCCCCCCGCCACTCACTCTGCCTTTTGCTTGTCACTTATTTGCCACCCCCAGCAGGACCTGGGCACCTTGTATGATATATATATATGGTGGAAGAGGGTTCTGTCTGCATCCAAAAGGCAATGTCATAGGAGATATTGTTAATGTGGCACAGCCCCAAGATCAGAGTGTTGGGGCAGCATTTAACTCCTAATGCGCTGTCTGACCATACACTGCAGAGTTGTTCTGTTTTGTGTCTGATCCCTTCACCACCCTTCAGCCCCAATTGCACTCTGTAAATAAATAGCTTTTCTGTACCTGAAAAAAAAAAAAAAAATACAACTTTTCAACTATTTTCACTTTTTGAGTTTATTTTGCTTTTCAATTTTTGTGTTTTTGCTCCAGGCTTATTTTTTTCATTTTTAATTTATTTATTTTTCACTTTTGTCTCTATCATAAATTGACATTTTTCCACAGCAGGTCCCATGCATTATGTGTGAACTGCAGCCACAACTAAGTGCACTATAGTTAATTTTTTATTTTTTTTATTTTTTGCCTATCACAACTCACTGATTTTTGCTCACTTATTTCTGGACACTTTTTAATACCTTTGGATTAACAGGCAAAGAATAGGGTCAAAATATAAACCAACTCCACCCCCTCACCGAACTGCACCCATCCACTGGACATTAACAGATCCCCACTGTGGGACTATCCAGGATCTCAACACTCTAGGTTAGAGACTATTGAACATATAAACAGGCATTAATATCACTTAATATTGTTCATTAAACAGTGTTTGAAATAGCACCGTCTTTAGAAGTCCATTAGACAACTCGCTATTATTATTAATTTTATATTGTTTTCATATTGTTTTTTAAAAGGTTTTTTTGCTTAGATTATATATGTAACTATTATGTACTGTTAGGGTGCATGGATCCCTGCTGATCTAAGCAGATTGTTTTTAGCATTTTTATGTGTAATATTTATGTGGAATATGTAAATTTGGACATTATAGAAGAATAGTAACCACTTAGTTCATAACCTCAGCCTCCGTTAAGGTAGGCGCTCTGCACACACCCACATACTACTAGATTCATTATTTGGCAGCTAGGTGCCAACTGTAAAGAGTGATAGGTTTACAGCCTTAGCACTAGGTTAATACATCTATTGCTCTTCCTGATTGGTGGATAAATTCACCAACCAATAAACAAGTGCTGTCCAGTGTAATGGACCAAAAATTGTCTGGCTCCTTAGCTTAGATGGTTTCTTTTTCAAATACAGGTAGTAAGAAAATGAAGAAAATTTGATAATAGATGTAAATTAGAAAGTTGCTTAAAATTGCATGCTCTGTCTGAATCACGAAATACATTTTTTATGTGTTCAGTGTCCCTTTAAATAAGCAGGGTGTTGCTAACTGATATTAGAAGCCAAAATACTGTATATGCTGTGTGATAAAAGGGTGAGATGCACTGTTAAATGTCAGTACATAATGGGTTAATAGACTCACCACTAAAAAAAAACAGGAAGTTGAACATTCTGGAAACAGATAAAAACTATAATTAAATCGATAGAACAGCAAATAAATAAAACAAATGTAATATAGATGGATGTAAGTTTCAAAGTAAAATAAATACATTGTTAGCTTCAGCTTCTACTGTATCTTTCTTCATAGGTGCCAAGAAGGGCAGAGAATTATGACATAGTAATTATTATGATGGATGGAAAGTTACTTCTTTATATTGGAGAAACTGGCTGTAAAAGAGGAAATGATACAGATTGTATGGTTCAGTAATCATAATGCTCACAATTTTAATAGGGTATATAGATTAACAACATTATCCTGAAGGAGGATAATTACTCTTTCTATTTTCTTTATGATGAATAAGATTGCATAGAGCTAAACACAAGTATACTATGTATAGGATGCTGTCTTCTCAATACGTTTTTTTTTTTTTTAAATCTGTTTTGTTTAATAGAAATGTTTATTACATAGAAAGTGAAAAGGATTTAGCTGAAGACGCTTGTTTATTTAGAGTCTAACTAGTTGGGGTGTAAGCGTGAGCAGTTTTATTCTGTGTGTGTCAAAAATGTATCTGCTTAGTGCTGATAATTCCAAATTGCACCACTTTAGAGGATTATATGAATATCAGGGATTTAGAAAAATCACCCCCATTCCTTTTTAAGATAAAACTATTAAGCTTGTATATATTAAACCCCTTCACCAGGAATACACAGTATATGGGGAGAAGGGCATTGGTTAACAGGGGTGATGATGAGTGACACATTTATTATAAATCCCACCAAAATTTGAATGGTTGCTATAAATCTTTAAGATAGTGTGTTTGTTTGTTTTTTGTTTTATAGATGACTAATGATTTGCTCAGAGAACAAAAAATGGTTAAAAGGACATTAAAACCAAATGTTTTCTTTCATGATTCAGATAGAGAATACAATTTTAAACAATATACCAAATTGTTTCTATTATCTAATTTGCTTCATTCTTTAGATATCCTTTGTTGAAGAAATAGCAATGCACATGAGTGAGCCAATCACACGAGGCATCTATGTGCAGCCACCAATCGGCAGCTACTGAGACTAACTAGATATGCTTTTCCGCAAAGGATATCAAGATAATGAAGCAAATTAGATAATAGAAGTAAATTAGAAAGTTGTTTAAGATTGCATGTTCTTTCTAAATCATGAAAGAAAAAAAATGGGTTTTGTGTCTCTTTAACCCCTTAATGACCCCAGCACTTTTCCATTTTCTGTCCGTTTGGGACCAAGGCTATTTTTACATTTCTGCAGTGTTTGTGTTTAGCTGTAATTTTCCTCTTATTCATTTACTGTACCCACACATATTATATACCGTTGTTCTCGCCATTAAATGGACTTTCTAAAGATACCATTATTTTCATCATATCTTATAATTTACTATAAAAAATTTTATAAAATATGAGGAAAAAATTGAAAAAAACACACTTTTTCTAACTTTGACCCTCAAAATCTCCTACACTTCAACAACTACCAAAAAACTCCCATGCTAGATAGTTTCTAAATTTTGTCCTGAGTTTAGAAATACTCAATGTTTACATGTTCTTTGCTTTTTTTGCAAGTTATAGGGCAATAAGTACAAGTAGCACTTTGCTATTTCCAAATTTTTTTAAAAAAAAATTAGCGATAGTTACATTGGAACACTGATATCTGTCAGGAATCCCTGATTAACCCTTCACATATATATATTTTTTAAAAGAACACAACCTAAGGTATTAAACATGGGGTATTTTGACTCTTTCCATGCAACTATTTTACCACCAATCTATGCCAAAGTTTGAAAAAAAAAATAGCAATTCAAGAATACATTTACTGAGAACGTTAAGGGTTACTGCCAAATAACACCCCAATATGTCTTCAGCAGCATCTCCTGAGTACAGTGATACCACCCATGTATAGGTCTGTTGGGTTCTCTGGGGGCTAAAAGGCCTTATTTTTAGGGGGCGCATTCCAGTTTTTTAACTTGGAATTTTCACATCTGTCATCATGCACCCATGTCCTATTTGGGACATTTTTGAAGCCGGGCAATGCAAATTACCCCCATCAAACCATATATTTTTAAAAAGTAGACACCCTAGGGTATTTCAAATGCTGGTATTTTAACACTTTCCATGCACTAATTCAACCACAAGTCTTTGTCAAACTTTTAGGTAGTCATTTTTTTGTGTTATTTTTCACACACATTGTACTTTAGGCATATATTCTCAGTCCCTGTTATGTGTTACTGCCAGAAAAAACCTCAATATGTATTCAACAACATCTCCTGAGTACAGTGATACCACCCATGTATAGGTGTGTTGGGTTCTCTGGGGGCTAAAAGGCCTTATTTTTAGGGGGCGCATTCCAGTTTTTCAACTTGGAATTTTCATATCTGTCATCATGCACCCATGTCCTATTTGGGACATTTCTGAAGCCGGGCAATGTAAATTACCCCCATCAAACCATATATTTTTGAAAAGTAGACATCCTAGGGTATTTCAAATGCTGGTATTTTAACACTTTCCATGCACTAATTCAACCACTAGTCTTTGTCAAACTTTTAGGTAGTCATTTTTTTGTGTTATTTTTCACACACATTGTACTTTAGGCATATATTCTCAGTCCCTGTTATGTGTTACTGCCAGAAAACACCTCAATATGTATTCAAAAACATCTCCTGAGCACAGTGATACCACCCATGTATAGGTGTGTTGGGTTCTCTGGGGGCTAAAAGGCCTTAATTTTAGGGGGCGCATTCCAGTTTTTCAACTTGGAATTTTCACATCCCATGCACCCATGTCCTATGTAGGACATTTCTGAAGCCGGCCAATGTAATTTACCCCCATAAAACCATATATTTTTGAAAAGTAGACACCCTAGGGTATTTCAAATGCTGGTATTTTAACACTTTCCATGCACTAATTCAACCACCAGTCTTTGTCAAACTATTGGGCAGTCATTTTGTTATTTTTCACACACATTGTACTTTAGACATGAATTCTCAGCTCCTGTTATGTGTTACTGCCAAAGAAGACCCCAATATGTGTTCACCAACATCTCCTGAGTACAGTGATACCACCTATGCATAAGTTTCTTGGCTTGTTCGGGGGGTGTAATGCAAAATGTCCAACATGCGTTTGTGAAAAAATTGGAGAAAGTGTATGGTGGCATTTTTTCCATTTTCATTTTTACACACACATTGCTTTTTGACTATGATTTAGGAGAGATTGTTGTAAGTTAGTGCAAAAAAATACTTCAGGTTGTTTTCTGCTAGGCACCCTGAGTACACCTATGCCCCCCATGCATAGGTTTGCCAGGATTTTGGGAAGGTTATGTTACAATTTTATGACTTGTGATTTTAGTTATTAAGTGATAGTATTTCTTCTGATAGGCCTATCTTTAGTTTGGGGCCTATTGTAAACCCCACTTTTATTTATTGCCATGAATGTGCATATTTTTGAAATGTTGACACCCCAAGGTATTGTATATGGTGTGCTTTGATGCATTTGAAGTAACCGTTTTAGCCAAAACAATTGGAGAAAGTGTATGGTGGCATTTTTTCAATTTTCATTTTTACACACACATTGCTTTTTTACTATGATTTAGGAGAGACTGTTGTAAGTTAGTGCAAAAAAATACTTCAGGTTGTTTTCTGCTAGGCACCCTGAGTACACCTATGCCCCCCATGCATAGGTTTGCCAGGATTTTGGGAAGGTTATGTTACAATTTTATGACTTGTGATTTTAGTTATTAAAGTGAATGTAAATTTTGATGCTAAAGTGCCCGTTTTTTAAAACTTTGATTAAAAACAGGGGCACTTTAATTCATCAATATTTTCATTTCACTCCTGTTGTGAAAATAAACTTACTTTTTAATCTTCACAGCAGCTCCAGCTTCCTCCACCTGTTTCAAAGCCTCTTCCTGGGTCTAAAATGAGGTATCTGGCTTCCTCCAATCACAGCAGTGAATCAGACACTGAATCCCCCGGGGGGGAATCTGTGATTGGAGGATGACCTATCAATCATTTCTGACATCAGAAATGGCTTGTGAGACCGGAGGAAGCAGCAGCTGCTGTCAAGATTAAAAGGTAAGTTTTTTGTCACAACAGGAGTGAAATGTAAATTTTGATGAATTAAAGTGCCCCTGTTTTTAATCAAAGTTTTAAAAACCGGGCACTTAAACATCAAAATTTACATTCACTTTAAGTGAGAGTATTTCTTCTGATAGGCCTATCTTTAGTTTGGGGCCTATTGTAAACCCCACTTTTATTTATTGCCATGAAAGTGTATATTTTTGAAATGTTGACACCCCAAGGTATTGTATATGGTGTGCTTTGATGCCTTTGAAGCAACCGTTTTAGCCAAATAAATTGGAGAAAGTGTATGGTGGCAATTTTTCAATTTTCATTTTTACACACACATTGCTTTTTGACTATGATTTAGGAGAGACTGTTGTAAGTTAGTGCAAAAAAAATACTACAGGTTGTTTTCTGCAAGGCACCTTGAGAACACCTATGTCCCCCATGCATAGGTTTGACAGGGGTTTTTGTAAAAAAAAAAAAAAAAAAAGAACAGCCCCATTTTAGAAAAAAAAATATATTAGTGAAATGTAAAAATCTGGCACATTAAAAGTAAAAAAATAACAACAAAAAATTTAACAGTAAACATAACAAAAAAAAATAACAGCAAATGTATTTATTTTTTAAAAATTGACCATTGTATGGTACCGCTTGAAGCAGTCCCCAATGCAGAGTCCAGGATGTCCAGGGCAATCAGGACAGTTATATACAGTGTCCCTTCTCTGCCCCCTCTTGGTACAGACTCTGCATTTTTTTTGTGGTCTCTGCTTTGCGGCAGTAGGGGGGATTTTAAAAATAAAATGAGTAGCCCCAACTCTGCTCTCTCCCATCACCGCCCAGGGAGCAGGTGCATCATGGTACAAAATCCCCGAAATGATCTGGAGCTGAAATTGTAAAAAAGTCTGTTTCATTCCGGGGTTTGCTTTTTTGAACAACAAAAAAGCGTTGTGGGTTGCAATCTGCATTAGGTAAATTGCAACCTTTTTGTACCAGGCCCTTGTCTTCCGCATAATTAGGTAGGGCTGCAGCAGCTGATCTGCCAGATCAACCCCACCCATATGCCGGTTATAAGACTTGATGCACACTGGCTTTCTTATGATCTCAGCTCTGCCACGTACAGAGACCGCCACCGTCCTCTCTGTGTGGATGGTGGTAAGAAGGTATACATCCTTCTTGTCTCTGTACTTAAGTGCCAACAGCTCCTCTTGGCGCAGAGCTGAGGTCTCCCCCCTTTGTAGCCGGGTGCGTACAAGTTGTCCTGGGAAACCTGTGCGGTTCTTTTTAATAGTACCGCAAGCTACTGTATCAAAGCAATATAGTAGCTTGAACAAAAGGACACTTGTATAAAAATTGTCTAAGTACAAGTGATACCCTTTGTTCATTAGGGGTAATATCAGGTCCCAGACAATCTTGCCAGTGGTTCCCATATGTTCTGGGCAACCTGGAGGGTCAAGATGGCTATCCTTTCCCTCATACACCCGGAAGGCCTGAGTATACCCAGTCTCGCTCTCACAGAGCTTATACACCTTCACCCCATACCTGGAGCGCTTGGAAGGAATATACTGCTTGAATCCCAGCCTTCCCTTATACTTCATCAGGGATTCATCAACGCATATATTCCTTCCAGGTGTATAAGCCTCTGCAAACCTGGCAGAAAAGTGGGTAATCAGGGGGCGGATTTTATACAGCCTGTCAAATTGGGGATGCTCCCTAGGGGGGCACAGGCTGTTGTCGCTGAAGTGCATGAAATGAAGAATCATTTCATACCTCTGCCTCGACATACTCTGGGAGAAAATGGGGGTAGAGCAGATGGGGCTACTGCTCCAGTAGGAGCGAACGGAGGGTTTCTTTATGATGCCTATCAGCATAGTCAATGCCCAGAATTTTTTAAATTCTGGCACATTGATGGGGGCCCATTGCTGCTTTGCCAAATATGTTCCAGGCTTTGCAGCACGGAACTGATGGGCATATATATTAGTTTGGGCGACAATGTTCCCCAATACATCATCACCCAGAAACACCTCCAGAAACTGTTGGGGGCTAAAACCTGCCACATCTATATTTATGCCAGCATTTGCTGTGAAGGGTGGGATATCTGGCCTCTGGAGATGAGGCGTTACCCACTCTTCAGCTGCAATGGCAGCAACACGCCTCCTTCTAGCAGGGGGGCTGGCAGGGGGGCTAGCAGGGGGGCTGGCAGGGGGGCTAGCAGCCACAGATACATCACTATCAGTTGAGACTGCATCTAATGATGTATCTGAGCATATGACAGGGTCAAAATTGGGGTCTGAGTCAGACATAGAGGCATCTGACTCTGACGCAAGGATGGCATATGCCTCCTCAGCACTATATGTTTTCTTTGACATTATTGTATCTGTCACAGAAAACCAAAATTAATTAATTAACTAAATGGCCTTTGGGTTTTTTTTAAAAAAAGTACAGCTATGCTAATGCCAGTGATTTATAGTGATCACTGGCAAGCTAGGGGTTAAATACTCTTTAAATTAAATTAAATTAACTAAATGGCTCTGAAAGGAGCCTTTGGGTTTTTAAAAAATTACAACAAAAATTAACCCCTAAAAAAATGCACAGACAGCAAAAAAGTACAGCTATGCTGATGCCAGTGATTTATAGCGATCACTGGCAAGCTAGGGGTTAAATACTCTTTAAATTAAATTAAATTAGCTAAATGGCTCTGAAAGGAGCCTTTGGGTTTTTAAAAAATTACAACAAAAATTAAGCCCTAAAAAAATGCACAGACAGCAAAAAAGTACAGCTATGCTAATGCCAGTGATTTATAGCGATCACTGGCAAGCTAGGGGTTAAATACTCTTTAAATTAAATTAGCTAAATGGCTCTGAAAGGAGCCTTTGGGTTTTTAAAAAATTACAACAACAAAAATTAACCCCTAAAAAAATGCACAGACAGCAAAAAAGTACAGCTATGCTAATGCCAGTGATTTATAGCGATCACTGGCAAGCTAGGGGTTAAATACTATTTAAATTAAATTAAATTAGCTAAATGGCTCTGAAAGGAGCGTTTGGGTTTTTAAAAAATTACAACAACAAAAATTAACCCCTAAAAAATGCACAGACAGCAAAAAAGTACAACTATGCTAATGCCAGTGATGTATAGCGATCACTGGCAAGCTAGGGGTTAAATAGTCTTTAAATTAAATTAAATTAGCTAAATGGCTCTGAAAGGAGCCTTTGGGTTTTTAAAAAAAAATACAACAACAAAAATGAACCCCTAAAAAAATGCACAGACAGCAAAAAAAGTGCAGCTGTGCTACTGCCAGTGATTTATAGTGATCACTGGCAAGCTAGGGGTTAATGGCTCTGAAAAGAGCCTTTGGATTTTAAATTTTTTAACAAATAAAAGAAATAAATCTCTCTCTGCTAAAATACAGGTCTCTCTCTCTCTCCAACAAAATCACAAGTAAGGAGAGGGAGGGAGATCCACACTGATCAGAGTCAATATTTACAAATATTGACCTGATCAGACAAATGGGAGATTTTATTATTATTATTTTTTTTTTGTGGGAAGGCTCAGATTGGGTGTCCCTAGCTTGCCCCTATGATGAGGCAGGCTAGGGACACCCCCAGAGGCCCCATGATGCACTGGGCATCGCCATTTTGGAAGCCTCATGGGGGAGGGGGGGGGCTATATGTGGGGGCTTTTTTATTTTATTACCGTTTTTTTTAACACATTTTTTATTTTTTTATATACTAACTAAGTGCCTCGACCCACCGAGGCACTTAGCACACTAGCAGAGCATCGGAAGCGTGTCCGATCGCTTCCGATGCTCTGCTGCACTGCCGGGCTCCACGTGGAGCAAAACCGGAAGTGATCACTCAAGGGGGAGTGATCAATCCGGTCCCGGCACTCCGGAACAGCACTGCAGGGATGCCTAGACATCGAGGCATCTCTGCGGTACTGTAATAGTGTCTGGAAGCGATCTTGATCGCTTCCAGCACTCACTTTAGCCAAGGACGTGCAGGGTACGTCGTCAGGCGTTAACTGCCTTTTTTTTTTTGGACGTACCCTGCACGTCCTCGGTCACTAAGGGGTTAAAGGGACACTGAACCTAAAAATTTTTTTATCGTGATTCGGATAGAGCATGCAATTTTAAGCAGCTTTCTATTTTACTCCTATTATCAAATTCTTTTCATTCTCTTGGTATCTTTATTTGAAATGCAAGAATGTAAGTTTAGATGCCGGCCCATTTTCAGTGAACACACTGTGTTGTTCTTGCTGATTGGTGGGTAAATTCACCTACCAATAAACAAGTGCTTTCCATGGTCTGAACCAAAAAATAGCTTAAATGCCTTATTTTTCAAATAAAGAAAGCAAGAGAACGAAGAAAAATTGATAGTAGGAGTAAATTAGAAAATTGCATGCTCTATCTGAATCATGAAAGAAAAAAAATTGGGTTCAGTGTCCCTTTAAGGATTTACAATAATTAAGCTAATAAAAGGTAATGGAAGATAAGGTACCCCACTTGAGGTCAAGATTTTAGCCTCTTCAATTTATATGCTGAATTCATTTTTATACACCTACTTTTTCCATACTTTAATAGTTCCCCTTTTCACAGTGAATGAAAGATCCTAGAACTAGAAAGGGTCACTACGTATAGATATAATAGGATTTAAAGTTAATATATGTGTAGGGTAAACGGGGGCAAAAGTGGGGCCACTTCAACAAAAATCAAATCGTTACTATTACCAACAAATTAAAACTCTATAAAAAAGTGAATAAATATTGTACAGAATTATACATTGATACAAAATACCATTTTATATTACAAAGCAGCAACAATACCAAATAATATCCACTTTGGAGCCTCTAAGAATATGGCAGATTTTGAATGAATCTTTACTAGACAACAGGCACAGTTCATTTGCATTCCACTTATATCTATTATAGTCCAAAACATATTTAGAATAGCAGGGGGCAAAGAAAAGTCAATATTATTTAATAGATTTGCTGTTTATTACTAGGTGTACTTTCAAACCCAGTCCATTATCCACAAAAAGGTTTGAATTCCAGAATAATATTCAGTCCATTAGGAACCACAGTGTCCAATCCATAAATCAACTCCATCTCCAGCTGCAAAAGTCTTTTGTCCCAATCACTCCCTTTTGGTAATGGGGGGTTACATGATTAATGATCATGGATCGTAAGCAAGCTTCAATATGCTTAGCCATTGCAAAATGACATGCCACAGTCTGCTTTGAGTAGCAACTTTTAATGGTCTATCTAATAGCAAACCTGTGGCTTGCCATCCTGTCTCTAAAATAGGTCACACTGTTTTGCCCACATAGTATAACATGGGCAAACAAGAATATTGATCACATGATCACTTGCACACGTCAATCTATGATGAATTTTGAACTCCTTATTCTGGTGTGGATGTTGAAATGTTGTACCATTTAGCATTCTATGGCAGCTGTTCCTGATTCTTTATGGATTTATCAAGAATGTGGTGTATAGGTGTAAATGTAGTGATAACATTTAATCTATCTGGTATGTTTTTCCTTTTCCTTCTTCAACAACATGTCCTGTGTGAACCCACTGGACTTAAGTTCAATGTCCTTAGATTTATAGCCCTATGTCTAGAAAGTTTCTATTAAAATATGCCATATACCTAAATGCTTGGAAGAAGATATTATTTGTTATTGTTATGTTTTGTAATATATTAGGTATTTTGTATCAATGTATAGTTTTGTACAATATTTTTTTTAGAGTGTTTTAATTTGGAGGTACCAGTACAGCTTTGTGGCCTGTTGAAGAGGCTCCACTTAGAATTGGGGTGGAAAGCCAGGATAGAGAAGTGGTACTTTAGGGTGATGGATACAAATATTGGCATATTTCATAGCTCTGGGTGGAGTTTTTCATCTACTCAATATATTTTGGTAGGCTACAGGCTTCAGGAATCTGGAGGCAGAAGTGGTGTATAGACACCAGACTGATCAGCAGGTTTGGAGTTAACTTACCTTATCCTGTTTGCTAGGAAGATCTGATGTGCTATTCTGTAGTGTCATCTTTCATAGCTGCTTGATTCATAAAATATCTCTAAAATTAGACATTTCCTTGCACCAGACACAACTAAGATTTTAATCCACTCTCTCATCTTTTCCCACCTTGACTACTGCAACTCCATCCTCTCTGGTCTCACTAGCTCCTTTACAATCTATAATGAATGCCTCTGCCAGACTCATCTTCCTTACACGTCGATCTTCATCTGCAGCACCTCTCTGCCAATCCCTTCATTGGCTTCCTCTTGCCTCCAGGCTTAAACACAAAGTTCTCACTCTGACATACAAAGCTCTCAACTGGACTGCTCCCCCCTACATCTCAGACCTTGTCTCCAGATACTCTCCCTCCCAACCCCTTCGCTCAGCTCATGATCTCCTACTCTCCTCCTCTCTTGTTACCTCCTCACACTCCCATTTACAAGACTTCTCCAGACTGGCTCCCATCTTGTGGAACTCTCTGCCTCGCTCCACAAGACTGTCCCCTTTTTTTAAAAGCTTCAAGCGCTCCCTAAAGACTCTACTGTTCAGGGATGCATACAACCTACACTTTCCTAACTCCATTGCTATCCCCTTGAACCCCTTAGCATGTAAGCCTAGGAGCCCAGCTGTTTGTAGATCACCCACATAAGAGCTGACTACAAAAGAGCAACTCTCGACAGGGCCCTCTACCCATTTGATCGCCTATAAATGTTACGTTGTATACCGCCTATGTTTATAGCGCTGCGGAATCTGTTGGCACTCTACAAATACCTGATAATAATAATAATAATAATAATAATAATAATAATAAACATGGCTAAGTAACAGAATCATGCAAAGTAAATTTCTGCCCCCCCCCTCAAAGTTTCTGTTATTATTAAAATTGTCTATTGAGATTTTGTTGTTTATATAGGCTTTATACTATGTACATGGGCACAACATGTAAGATGCTAAAATCGGAGAGTCTTCATGATATGCAATTTGTTTTGTCCATGCCCTCCTCTTTTGTAGATTTGGTCCTTTGGTGGAACATTATATTGCCAATATGAAAGTTTGTACATAGTTTGTCAAGGATACTAAATTATAGGGCAAAAGCATTAACAAAAATGATATTTTCTAGTATGATAACTTTACTTTTGACCTTGGGTTACAGAAGTGGATTTCAGAAAGTAAAGTGCAAGTTTAAGTACTCTTCGAAGAAGAATTAAAGGTTTCTATACATGAACTTAATTATGGGTGAATATCATCCGAATTATAATAGATTCCATTTGTACATAATTCCCTCTATGATCCTCAGGACCAACTTCAATAGCTTTAGGGTCAACTGGAAGATCTTGTAAGCAGATCCTGGACATTTAAAATCAAAATACATAATCTTCCAGAGACCTATAACAATTTGCCAGATATGCCGCTTCATGGCAGTAAGAGATGTAATTGTTAAATTCCAGTATTTCCATAATAAAGAACAGGTTCATCACAAGGCTCGAAAACTACAGAACTCTGAATTTAATATTACGATATGTCATCTTTGTGTTTCTTTTTGTTACAACACATTTAAGAAGCCTTACTCATTAAAATAGAAACAATGCTATCACCAACATTAACTTCTGTTACCAGCTTGAACTTTAAGTGCTGCTGCATTTTTTATTATTTACTAGTTTATTTGATCTATTGGCCAAAGGCCAATTATAGCCTCAATTGCACATTACGGGAATTATTATTTCAGATGATTTAAAATTCAGTAGACAATGCAGAAGTGCAGGCCAGTCCAAAAAAGAGCCACAGCACCTATTCATGCACCAAGTGTTGATTTATTGGTGAGACATCACAGTGTACAGCAACAACGTTTCGGTCAACAATATACCTTAATCATGTTATATAAATGAACACTCCTGATCACCTTTTATACCCTTACATGTGGGAGGGGATTAAATTACATGAACAGGTGTTACAACATTATTCAAACATTCATCTTATCTAAATACCCCCTCTAGTGGACACAGGAGTAGACATCTTCTTAGCCATTTGTGACCTGAAAGACATATATCCAAAATTATGTGTTTACAGATCGTTACAATCTATCACTCCTATAGGAATTAGTATACAAAATTATTAAAACAAAACCCTTCATATGATCATTGGATATAGTAACCACACTGATATACAAATATCTTATTAATAAATTGTATCTCTACTCATTTATAAAGTGGCATTCCAGTCAATCTCCTTATTCATCCCAAAAGGGATCAAGGACTGGAGAGTGTAAATCCAGAATGTTTGTGGACAAATATGATAGATACTCTCCTACTGGAGGAACTACCAAATATACTCCAATTGATGGTGTTAATTTAATTTAAATTTAAAAGGCAGAAAAACACTCAAAAAAGGTGGTTTTACCTCCGTAATGACCACCTATAAACTAAAAATAGTTTAGAGAAATAGGAGCTAAATGTATTTTGGAGTGCGCCTGAGATAGCTAAAAACGATTGTCTCAGTCTAAATTTGCCTAAATTTTATTGTATTTAATAAGTTATGTATTTCTATTGTATATTGTATATTTTCTCGAATATAAATTATATTAAAAAATGAAGTGTAATAAATTATTCTATAATTAATAGTATAAATGACAAATATCCAGATATTAAGTTAAAATAAATACATTTATTTAGTTCACTATCATTCAATCATTCGGTGCAATAAATAATTATGCATAAAAAGTTCATAAAAAATCTGTGTCAATCTCCTAAAAACAATAGTTTTACAATAGTGTAGATGATGGTGTAGGAAAACAATGATCCCTTTTAAATTATTTTGCCCGGGGCTTTCAAAAATAGAATAGAAAAAAGAGGTACCTTAGGAGTTAGAAAAAAAGTGTTTGTTAACTATACCGGTATAGACTTGTAATGGATTCCTATTTGTGGTATCCGTATGAAGATTTCTGTTCTTCGTTAATCCTTTGTTGAAGAGAAACCCACCAGGGGGTATTTCACAGATATACTTTGCTGGGCAAAGTGTAAGAAGATAATGTCAGATGATTCGCCTTTGTTACTGTAACAGTTGTTCTTCAAACCCACCAGGGGGCAACTTCAGGTGTCACAGTAGGCTCACAGTAGAGGTGTTTTACAGACGTTCTTTGCCGGAAAAATGTAGGAGGATAATGTCTGATAATTCGCCTTTGTTGATGTGACCGTTGTTATTCAAACCCACCATGGGGCAACTTCAGGTGTCACAATGGGCTCTGGACTTAATCGCTGTTATGTTGTTCGTCTCACCTTGCTGTATGGGGTAATTAGTGATTCTTTATCCAGATCTTTGCTAAACAGTGATTGTCTTGGAATTCATGCTGACATAATCCTTTTTTTTTTTTTTATAAGACAACAGTGGTTCCAAACTTAAATATCAAAGTGATGATATTTCACAGTCTTAGTTGTTGCAACAATTGTTGCTAGTTCAAGTAGTGGAGCAGAATGTTGGACGCGTTTCGGCTGTCTCCTGCAGCCTTTTTCATACACAATGCTCCAGTGTGATTTGGCGGTCTTATTTAAACCTCTTGGCCGCTATCTTATTGGTTGTTAAATTGTGGTTGGGTAACAGAGGTTGAATACACTTACTATTCCTATAAAAGCATAGTAATTTATTTGCGAATGGGATTTCCTATATTATTGCTATGTATTGCCCCAGTTTCTAAGTGTTAAAACTGGTTGTTTGTTTCTAGTTTACTTTGAATAACGTAATCAAAGTCAAGTACTCATTTACATTTATACCGTGTCTCATAAATCAGAGATGTCTTTGCTAACGAGTTTATATGGGATACCTATATTTAATAGTAGTTAGTAGTCAATAATTGTTTGATTAGTATGAATTATATACACATTCCAAAGATGATAATACAAATTAATAATAAAAATCTATGATACTGGGATATATATGATAATAACATGAATAGAGATTCATTATGGGCCTTTTTAATCTTGTCTGCATTTAGAAAAACCAATTTATTAAACTTCATGATTTAAGGTGAGAAATGCATATTTAAGTATGTGACTGTATGATACTGTGTGTCTTTTGAAGAAATTAATTTATTGCTACAAGAAGTGGTTGATACTAGATACAGATGTCTGATATATTTTAACCTTATAAAAGTCTATTTTCGTGTGTATTAATATTTTAAAAAAGGTGTAATACTAAAATCAATATTTAATCCTTTAGGGGTTTTAGTTTCTAGTTCGTATATCCATTTATATTCCAGTTTTAGTAATTCATTTTCCACGTCTCCCCCTCTCCAGTCTGGGTTCAATTTATCTATAGCAACATATTTGAATTTCTTTAAGTTGCAATTATTGCATTTTAAAAAATGTTGTGGAACGGGGAGGTCTTTATTTCTATCTTCTTCTGCGTTCTCTATGGAGAGTATATGTTCCCTTACTCTCTCTCTAACAGGTCTGGTTGATTCTCCTATATATTGTTTCCCACAAGAACAGTACAGTAGATAAATTATATTTTTGTCTGTGCAACGGATTTGGTGTTTTATCTCATATTCTTTTCCAGTCACGTTGGATTTAAATTTTTTTTCTTTTTTCTGAGTGTCTGCAGGACTTACATGCAAAGCAGGGAACGAAGCCTTTTATTTCATTTCCTTTAAGATCTCTATCTGGCATCTTTTTCTTTTTTAGATCGGTGGGTGCTAATTTGGTTTTTAAATTGTTGGCCCTTCTATAGATTATCTCTGGTTTTTCACCTATTTGATCTTTTAGTTTGTCATCTAGTCTCAGTATATTCCAGTGCTTTTTTATTATTTTTTCTACTGCTTTATGATCTTGATTATATTGAGTTATAAATGGTACTTTTGGTTTTTCGTTCTTTATTTCTGTTTTTTGTTTGTAGAGTATCTCATTTCTGTCTCTATTTTTTACTAATTCTATTTGTTTATCTATTATTTCACTATTGTAGCCTCTTTCTAAGAATTTCTTTTTTAGAATAATAGACTGTTCTGTGTAGTCTTCATCCTTTGTACAATTCTTTCTAATTCTTAACAGTTGTCCCTTCGGGATGTTATTTTTCCATTGTATGTGGTGACAGCTTTGTGCATGAATATAATTATTGCTGTCTACCGCCTTAAAGTGTATTTTACTATTAATTTGCTGTCCTTCCGTGTAAATTTCTAAGTCGAGAAATATGATTTTTTTCTTTACTAATTTCATAAGTAAATTTTAGATTTTTGTCATTGTCATTCATTTTTTTATAGAATTCTTCAAATACTGATTTCTCCCCCTTCCATATTATTAGAATATCGTCGATATATCTTTTAAAGCATACCAGGTTCGCTCCCAGTGGGGTGCTACTTAAAAAATCTGTTTCCCAAAGGCCCATAAACAAATTTGCATAGCTGGGAGCGAACCTGGTACCCATGGCTGTTCCGCAAGTTTGATTGTAAAAATTCCCTTCAAAATGAAAATAATTATGGGTTAGGATGTATTTAATGCTCTCTAGAATAAATTCTTTTTGTGTTATTGACATTTCTTTATCACTACTTAAATATTGGTCTACTGCTTGTATTCCATCTATATGTTTGATGCAGGTATATAATGAAGACACATCGCATGTTATAAGCCACATGTCTTCTGACCATTCTATATCTTTAATTATTTTGATTACGTGTGTGGAATCTTTTAAATAGCTTTCTAATTTATTGACATATTTCTGAAGAAATTTGTCTACATATTCTGATAAGTTGGACGTTAGAGAGTGTATTCCGGATACAATGGGGCGACCTGGTGGGTTTTTAATGTCTTTATGAATTTTTGGTAAGATATAGAATAATGGTATTTTTTGAAATTTGGGTAATAAATAGTTAAATTCTTTTTCCGTTAGTATCTCTTTTGATAGAGCTTCTGTTAATATCATTTTCAATTCCAGTTTATAGAAACTTGTAGGATTTCTGGTACATTTTTTATATGTGTTTTCATCCTGGATTAATTCTTTACATATCCTTAGATAATGTTCTTTGTCTAGGACAACTATCCCCCCACCTTTGTCCGCTGCCTTTATCACAATGTTATGTTCTTTTTCCATACTTTCTAATGTTTCTCTTTCTTTTTTAGTTAGGTTCTTCGTTTTAAATTTAGAATTACTTTCAATTTTTAGTTTTTTTAGGTCCTCTATGACTAGGTTCTCGAAAGTCTCTATACTGGAGCCTTTTTCATCTTTTGGAAAAAAGGTCGATTTATTTTTTAAATTTGAATGTATTATCCCATTAGTATCATTTGTTTTTGTCTCTATCGCTTGTCTTTCTAATGGTGTCTTTGAAAAATATCTTTTCAAAGTTAGGTTTCTTACAAATTTCTGTAAGTCTATATAGGTATTGAATTTATTTAATTTATTGGTTGGGGCAAATGTTAGACCTTTATTTAGGATTCTTTCTTGTTCCTTGCTTAGAACTGTTGTACTTAAATTAAAAATTCCTTTGGGTGTTTCTATTGTATTTTCTATTTCTTTCTCTTGTCTTTTGGTTTTATATATGCCAGTTCCTCTCTTTCCTCTCTTTCTGAGTCTTTCCTTTTTCTTATATTTCTCATTTCTCGTTCTGGTATTATTTCTTCTCTTCTCATCTGGCCTAGGTCTAAAAAATCCTTATCATAGTTGGATGAGCTTTGACGATCTTCATCCAAATTCATTAGGGGGTTAAATCTATTGTGAGTGTTCATATTATTATTTTCCCTTCTGTTTGATTTGTTTTGGTAATCTATCCCTGTGTTCTGCTCTCTCTCGGCTAGATTTGGAGTTCGGCGGTAGATGGGCTGTTAACGCCACGCGTGTTTTATGTCTAACGCACGTCAATGTTTGACTCCGGTATTTAGAGTTAAGATAAGACCATCTAACGATGCTCCTAACGCGTGTATGTCACACGCGTAATCCTGCCCGCGTTAGACAGTCTCCCATAGAGATCAATGGGAAAGCAAAAAAATTGCCTTTTTTAATCTAACACTCGATCTCGCGAGAATACGCACAGCTCGGTCATATGACGCATACCACATCATGCACAACAATAACACGCCGCAAATGTCACAACAACAATCACTCAACAAAGCACACAAGCATTACACATTCACAAGCGGGGGAAGTTTTAATACTATTTATACGGGGAATACGCATATACTTTAAGATGCGGAAAATCGCACAATAACAACAAGGATTAAAAAAGAGATACATACACTAGAAACAAAATCGCATTCAATATCATTATATATTATGAAAAACATACATATACAACACTTCACGAAGAACACACCATCGCAAATTCACATTTAATAAGAATACTTTTGGACAATGAAAGCTAAAACGAACACTATGACATCATCGCATTCTACACATTCCACAAATACCAACTCGAAATGAGCATGCGCAAATTCACACACCTAATACACATTGCAATAATATTAATTGCTAATAAAGCACACCTGAACACTAATTACAATGGAAATTGGGACATCATTAAACATTTACACAGGGTATATAAGCACCACACAAGCATGGCTTCTTTGACTGTGTTGCTGTTGGGTCTTTGGAGATTGGAGGTTTAAGAATATAGAGAGTTAGCGAATTTTTGAGAGTGAGTTAGTGTTAGCGTGAGAGAGTCAGTTGGTAGTGTTAGCGTGAGAGAGTCAGTTGGTAGTGTTAGCGTGAGAGAGTCAGTTGGTAGTGTTAGCGTGAGAGAGTCAGTTGGTAGTGTTAGCGTGAGAGAGTGAGTGAGTTAGTGGGAGTTAGTGGGAGTGGGAGAGAGTCTGTTAGTGGGAGCGTGAGTGAGTTAGTGGGAGTTATTAGTGAGAGTTGTTAGTGGGAGCGTCAGTTAGTGGTAGTTAGTGAGCGTTAGTGGGAGTGTTTGTTAGTGAGAATTAGAAGTAGTGTGAGTTAGCGAGCGAGTGATTTATCTGTACACTTAACACATTTACACGCAAACACATTCAATACATACATACACTTATCAATAACACTACATACACTCCATACCCCCTACCCCCTCATACTACACTCCATACCCCATTCCTTGTAGTCCCATTCCCTTTCATCCCATTTACTCTTATCCCATACCCCATACCCATCCCATACCCATCCCCTAGTTACATTTAGTTTACATATCCTCCTTTTAGTCTTATTCTTTTCGTTTATTTAAATACTCCTTACCCTCTTTGTTTTTTTACATCCCTCACACTTTAAGCACCTTTTTTGTCTTTTTAGTTCTTTATTTTGAGCCCCTTTCATTTCATCACACTCACTTTTTGTTTGATTATTTGGGGTTTAGTTTAGGGAGGAGATGGAGGCCAGGCAGGGGACAGGTAGAGGGGGGAGTAGAGGGAGGGGGAGAGGAACAGGGCAGGAAGGGGGGCAGGAAGGGGGGGCAGGAAGCGGGGGTGGAAGCGGTGGGTGGACCCAGCCACTTGGTTCAAGATGACCAAGTGGCTGGGCCCAGTGGCGGTCAGAGTAGGGCTTCACAGTCCGGGAAACAGAGGGCATCGTCACAGGGGAAGGCCAAGGCGACTAGGGAGGCGAGGTTTACGATGGAGGAGAAGGAGGCCCTCGTAGAGGCCTATATGGCCAGGCATAGGATGCTGCAGCACCAAAAGACCACCCCGACTGACAAGAGGAGGCTCTGGAACGAGATTAGGAATGCAGTCAATGCAGTGGGTGGCCGGAACCGGGATATGGATTCTATCAAACATCGGTACCGGGACTGTAAACTTGAACTTAAAAAAAAGTTAAGCCTGGAGGCCCGACATGCCGCAGGGACCGGTGGCGGCCCTGCCCTTGAAATGGAGTACTGCCGATGGGAGGAAATGTTGCGGCCCAGCATCTCCGAGGTGGAAGTAGTCGGTATCGGAGGAATCGATACCGGGAACCTGCCACTCTCATCTGACGGTAAGCTCATTGAACAATAATTTCACATACGAATGTATTTCAATGGACACTATACGCAAACATTTACTGTCATGATTGAGGTAGCGAATACAATTTGACAAAACATTCAAATGTACTTAAATTACCTAATTAGATTCATTCTTGAGATATATTTTAATGAAGAAATAGCCATGCACACGGTGAAACAATCACAGGAGGCAGCTATATTCACCTAACAATCAGCATCTTAGAAGCATATTTATATATGCTTTTCAGCAAAGAATATCCAGAGAATGAAGCTAATTAGATAAGAAAAGTACATTCGAAAGTTGATACTAAATGTATGCTTCTAAATCATGAAAGATCAAACATTGGGTTTCATGTGTTAAGGATCAGATTAATGCTATTACGCTGTTTACACGCATTCTATTACTTTGCGGTTACATCAGTATCTAGGCTATAGGTTAGGTGTGCATTTAAACAGACTGAAAACAAACGCTAAAACATTCACATTGACCACAGATATCACAAACACGGTTTAGAAAAAGCGGAAATCGTATTGATTGTTTGTTAGATTTCAAAGTGGATTAATGATTCTGCATTTGTAATTGTATCGTAAGCTAAGTCATTTAAACCTTTATTTGCAAATATGCTAATATATACATTTTTTTTTTTTATTTATTTTTTTATATACAGAGTCTGGGGACGAGGCAGCACAGCCTCCTGCATCTCCCCGGGATGAGAGTGGTGGTGAGGAATTCCCACTTCGGAGGGAAGAGGCCCCCCGTGAGGAACAGCGCACGGGAGATGATGAAGAGGCCCCGGAAGCACAGGAGGATCCCGCTGAACCCGCGGAACCCGAGGTCCCTCAAAGACCCGCACTCCGCCGTGCACGGGCACCCCGCCGTGCACGGGTTCAACAGGCACAACAAGAGGAAATAGCGGAGGTGCGGGTTCTACTGGAGTACATAGACCAGATGCGTACCTCCCGGATAGAAAACATAGAAGGACGACGTAGAATACTTGATGGCCAGAATCAAATTATTCAAGGACAAAATGAAATAATCAGCATACTGAATAGAATACAAGAAGGACAAACAAGAATGTTTCAGCTTCATCAAGAAATGTTCACTTTTTTCCGGGAGGCGCATGCTGGTCTACCTCCTGTTGCTGGGCCTCTTGTTGCTGGGCCTCTTGCTGCTGGGCCATCTCCTCCTGCCGGCCCATCTCATACTCCTCCTCAGCCATCTACTCCTCCTCCTCCTCCTCAGCCATCTACTCCTCCTCCTCCTCAGCCATCTTCTCCTCCTCATCCATCTTCTCCTCCTCAGCCATCTACTCCTCACCTTGGTCGTCCCAGTACTCTTCCTTCCACTCCTCCCACAACAGCTCCAAGGAGGACTCTTCGGAGTCGGCAGTTGCCTCTCCCAGAGCCTCAGCCCCGTGGGAAGAGGGGAAGGAAGAGGAAGTAAGTATTTTTTTCCATCTTCAAATTATTTTTTTATGTAATGTGTAATGGATAGGTATGTGATGATGTGGTTTTCATACACTTGTGGACCACACTCTGTATATAATCGACTTCTATGGGACCGGGTCCATGGAGGAAGATTGTTTGCAGAGTGTGGGTTATAAGTGTGTGAAAACCACATCATCACATACCTATCCTTGTTCATGATATTGATTGGTTTCTGTGATGTGATGTCCAAACTGTTTCCCGAATCGCTAACTAAATTACCATAACAATTATCCATGATGGCATATTACTGTTTGAATGCCAATAACACAGCTTAAAGGGACAGTCAGAAAATTATTGATTACAAAGAAAAAACTGTATTACGCATTATAAAGTTGGAAACAACAAAAAATGGAGAAATACATGTGTGACTTATGTGCTTACCCTTGTATCTATGACTATGAAAAATGACCACTTATTTGTTGTTCGGACATAACAACATTTTAGATATCAATTATCAATACATGGTCAATAATATGCTGTATGAGCACAAGGTTTTACATATACAAATGCTATCCAAATGCCCTCTAGTGCTCAAATTGTATAATGATTACAAGCACTCTTCAAGATTGAAGAAATGAGCACACCAACCTCATAGGTTTAGATAGCAAATTTAAATAAACACAGACAAATGTTCAATTGTTGAGAAACATTTTATATCCTTGATATTACAGAATTGACTTTTCGAATAATTATAAAAAATAAAATTTTTCTAAACTGTCCCTTTAACAACATTACATATGCTAACACATATTTTAAGCTTGTTGGTATATCTACATGTACTTTGTCAAAAAATTATTTTTAAAATCACATTTATATTGACGTGTTAAATAAAGTCTATTTTCTTTAAGAGACATTATTGTGTTAATATTTTATTGTAAATATTTTTATTTTAACAATGAATATGGTTTAAAGTCCTTTTAGGAGTGTGGGGGGGGGAAATATGCTAATAAAAATATATTTGAAGATTAAACTATGTGGATCTCATACATGATACAAAAAACAACATTTGCATTCAAGGGACAGTATCCTATATTTTTTACATAACTGTATGTAATAGACACTACTACAAACAACAAGATTAACATATACTGATATCAATATTAAAAAGCTTCAAACACTTGCAAATAAAATAGGGTTAGCTATATTGAAAATATAGATGAACCACCATTACAACCGTAAAACAACACAATACACCATCATTAACATATGAAAAGACCCTTTACACAAACTGGACAAAGCTGGAGATGGTACTCACATGAAACTCAGAGGCTTTGCGAGGAGTAAGAAAATTACTTACATTTTCTTACAACACAAGACAAAATAAACCTATTGGTTAAACAATGGACTATCTAACTAGAGACAAAATCCAAGATTTTGATTTATAATGTGAGTGTATAATGAACCTTTAATAAAATATACAACGAAATTACATTTAGAAGAAGTCGGCATCATATATTTAGCATATGATAAATGCATATTGATTACTTTATTCAAACACAATAGCGCATATTTATTAATTAGATATGTTCAACATTAAACACAACAGTAATTTTTAAGAAAAAGGAACATTGTTGACAAACATATTAAACATGGACTGTAGAGATTTGCACTTGCCTATAAATATCCTATGCATGAAAACATTTTGCTTTCGTTCGTTGATTCAACCAGACATCCAGCAAAAGAGAATGTGGTGGTCTTTATCAGCTACGGGTCAACAATGTAACATGATGCAAATAATACATATTCGCAAGCTTTTTAAAATTGCATGCAGTCACAAACGTTTTTAACGTGCACAAATATTGCGGGACTACGCAATCCAATCAGACGTTTTTTTACCTTTACATGTGCCGTCTTAACATGGCGCTTCCTTGATCACGTAAGAACGCCATCCAATGAAAGGCACATTATTGATCACGTAAGAACGCCATCCAATGAAAGGCACATTATTGATCACGTAAGAACGCCCATAAAAAAAGGCGCATCCTTGATCGCGTCAAAACGCAATCCAATAAAAGGCATATTCCTGATCACGTAAGAACGTCAGTCAATACAAGGAATCATTGGACAGCCTGGCAGGTGACGTCTTAAGCAACATGGCGCATCCGAGATCGCTGAAAAACCGCAGACAATACAAGGACTCAGTGACATCTTGGCATATCACTAAGAAACGTATTTATATTTTAGGAACTAGTATGTGTGTAGATTGCTATCTAGGAATGACAACAAATCCAGAATCATCTTTTCGGACTTGACTGTCCCTTGAACTATAGCTATGGTGTATATCTTTAACATTTAAAAGATACACATGAGAAATACATATGCCATTGATGTTTTAAGATATGTTTGGATTGTTGTTGAATAACAATAGTTATACATGGATTGATTAAACGTGTCATTTATTCAAGTTTAATTATTGTCAGCCTACCTATAGCCATAAATGGGAGGAGATGTATTTAGTTAACATATTAGTTAACTAATATTCATCATCCACATTATTTGCATTACACACAGAGATTTATTTGGTTACACTTTGACAATAATATAGATTTGAAAATGAAATACAGGTGCTGTCAACATTACAATAAGATTGTTTATTAATAAAAATATATGTCCTTGTTCTTGTAAAAAGGACAAAAACGCTTTACAAATGGAAATACATTCATTAACAATTGTGATCAACATCACTTAAAGGGACATAATTTTGTTTTTAAAAAGAGCATACACATAGTCAATACTATTTAAATAAAATGAACACTTTACAGGGATTATATCATTGTATCAATACTCAGATCATTTGGTAAAGGTGCATCAATTCATGCAGAGTTTATAAATACACACATGGATCAGAACATTTCAATATACATATATACACAAATACAAATATATATACATATATAAAGAAATTACTCTGCTAATCATAATCAGGCAATGATAGAGCTAAGAGAAAATAATATAAACACTAATAATAAGATTACATTGGAGATGTTAATCTTAAAGTCATTTACTATTGTCTTACATATATGATTTCATTATAACAAATATATTTGGTAGGTCCCTTTAAGGATCAACAGCATAAACTAGAGCTTTCAAAAAATAACAGGAAGAATGAGGACAAAGATTTGTGAAATAAAATGTATTTTATTAGTATGTAAGAAAACATACAAAACGTTTATAAATAATCTTGTAAAAATAAGGAATATATGAGCCATATGACAAGGTAACACAGTGCATCACAGTCCATGAAGAGAGTTTCCAAGGGCCATCATAGCCCCATTGGAGACACATGGCAAGGTAACACAGTGCATCACAGTCCATGAAGAGAGTTGCCAAGGGCCATCATAGCCCCATTGGAGACACATGGCAAGGTAACACAGTGCATCACAGTCCATGAAGAGAGTTGCCAAGGGCCAGCATAGCCCCATTGGAGACACATGACAAGGTAACACAGTGCATCACAGTCCATGAAGAGAGTTGCCAAGGGCCAGCATAGCCCCATTGGAGACACATGGCAAGTTAACACAGTGCATCACAGTCCATGAAGAGAGTTGCCAAGGGCCATCATAGCCCCATTGGAGACACATGGCAAGGTAACACAGTGCATCACAGTCCATGAAGAGAGTTGCCAAGGGCCAGCATAGCCCCATTGGAGACACATGACAAGGTAAAAGAGTGCAACAGGCACAACAATAAACTGATAAAAAGGCCAAATGGCAACAATATAAATACAAATTCAACATGTGGACGGAGGATTATTATCTGCCACCATGGAGCATATCCAGATCCTCCACTTACTGGTCATCCTCTTCATTGTCCTGTGCATGTCCAGCTCCAGATTCAGGCCTTGAACGTAATTGCATAATTTCACGCAGAGTCAAGTCCTGAACCCGGAGCTGGGCCTGCATGGTGTCGTTCATCCCTCTCAGGACAGCTGCGTTCCTCAACACGGCCTGCTCTACTCTTGCTATCCCTTCTAGCATGAGCCATGCTGAGTCACAGCCTAAAATAAAATAAAATTAAATATTAAGGATAATTACACAACAGAATAAAACATTTTTATACATACATTGTCATCATAAAGACAAATAATTATTTACAAAAATTAATTTTCATATATTCTTTACACATGAATTAGGTTATTCAGACAGACAGAAATCATTAAAGGCTCATGTTACTCAAACATGTTGTCCCCTTTAATTGGTTTTAGATGATCCACTTATACAGCTTGAGTGTATCAAATGTTGTTAAAGGATTTACATTGTACTTACATCAGCAATTTAAAAAATCAATTTAGACTGTGGTAGGCACACCTATCCTTAAACATTTTGGCATTGAGGACAAGCTGTGTAAACATAGCAACCAGAAGAAATTACATTCCCACTGGGTTAGACAAGAGATAATGTATCCACATTTGTACATACAATTTTGGATCCAAGTAGTGGTGTTTGGTATATGTAGTGATATCCAATTAAAGGGACACTGAACCTAAATATTTAATGGACTGATTCAGATAGAGCATGACATGACAAATCTTTAGAAATTACACATATTCATTATATGTTTTAATTCTCAAGCTATATTTTGAATGCAAGAATGTTGCTTTTTATGGAAGCCAATATTTGTTTATGAACTTTGTTTGTGCATGCTGGTTGATGGATACATTCATCCAACAATAAAGAAATGATGGCCAGATTTATTTTATTGTTTAAACTAATTATAGGAATCACTTTTTTTTCAAAAAATATATCAAGAGAATGACGAATAATTCATAAGAGTATTAAATTATACATTGGATTAACATTGCATGCTGGATTTGAATCACAATTTAACCAATTTAACTTCACTGTACCTTTAAGTATCTTATAAAGTGTATTTAGAATGATACTTACAGCTGTGCCTGGGAAGGACAATCTGACACCCAGGACAATGAAGGTTGAGACAGGGGGGAGGGATGGGATTGGCTTGGGGAGGGATGGGAATGGCTTGGGGAGTGGTGAGCTGCCGCTCCGGGGTAGGCCGTACAGCTGGGGAGTGGGGAGTTTGGGTCTGGGCAGCTGTACGGGCCAGAATACGGGGAGAGCGGCGAAGGGGGGTGTATGGGCGTTTTTTGGGAGGGACAGGATATGAAATATGGGAAGGGCTGGCAGTGGTCGGGGCATGGACATGAGTTTGGTCATGGGAAGGGCTCTGGGTCTGTGCAGGGGTGTGGCCATGGTCAGGGGTGTGTGCATGGGGAGGGGTTTGTGACTGGGCAGGGGCGGAAACCAGATGACCAGAAGTGGTGGATCCATCTGAAAATGTAAAGAAAATATATTAACATCTCATACATCCTGACATCAAATCAACGCATTTCAAATTGATTATGTTTTCAATATACTTCGAAGTGTGTTTGAATCTGTAAACTATTCTGAAATGAGGATATGGTATCTATATAGGCACTCAGATGAATCTCAATGACTGTCTGTACAATTTGAAACTTATTATTGTGTTTTGGCATGGAATATGCATGTGACATAATGATGGCATGAATTATATATTCTTAATAAAAAATATACAAGCAGATTTTCATGCTGCCTGATATAGAAAGGGGGCAGTAGTGTATTTGAACAGACAAATAATATTCCTTTTTAAAGGGAAAAAGCTGTAGACTTTGAATGTCTTCAATAAAATGATTTCCAAAAAATAAACATGTTGGAAACATGATAGATATATTTCACATACCATCAGACTCCAAGGCAGCCTCTTCCTCCTCCATCCCACATGTGACATCAATCTCTGTAAAACATAACATGTTGTGTACACCTTAAGATCAGATATTATAACATATGTTACTGTTGCTCAAATACGCACATCAATGTTGCATTAAAGATATACACACACAAAGTTATGATTTACATCATTTTGATGGAGCATACAAATGACAATAGATTTGTTATTGTCAATAAATCAGAATTTTAATGTATTGTTTGTCTTAATGTTAAATTCATAAAAGCATAGTACATAGAACATTTAAGATTTCTCATGTGTGTATCACTTGATGACTGTTGTCAAAAAATCAAATTGAAAAAAACATATGTTATACATCTTATGAATAACAAATGTGTAGACTAATAAAGTTGAAATTATTAATCGCTCAATAGAAAAAAAAAAATATAATCAGAAGATAAATTTTTTGATATTTTATAATGTTATGCTTCATCGGAATCATGATCATAATATTGATTAGCAATACACCTTCAATTACATATAAATGAGTCAATGGACTTACCAGGAGACCGCAAAGGCGGCTCTATGTCACTGCTGGATTCCTGTGGGCTCCCCACACCAACTCTCTCTATGAATGATATAGATATATATTATTAAACACATTTTGGATATCACTAAATCACATCTGTCTAGAATTTTAACATTAATCAACTTTAAAATGTGAAGAATAGAGCAGTCATTACACCAGAAAATGCTTGATTGAATCAAGGGGATTCTGTAAACATATCTGTATTGAACATATGTTTAATGTCAGACTACATTAGACATCAAATTAATCTCAGATGCTGCTATTGCATATCTAAATATACCCAATGATCAATGTTCTTAACCCTTTAAGGACACAGCTTTCACTTAGCTCAATTGTTTTATGACGGAATAATTCCGTCATATGTCCTTAAGAAGTTACAAGAATACACACAAACCACATATTGCGGAACATCTGTTGACAAATCTAAACAAACATGTGTCACATCGACCCATTTTTTCAATGTACAGTAATCTTGTTTAGGACACAACACATATTTATCACAATACATAACCAAATTGATTATTACAAATATGTAATCATGGTGCTGTTAGAGTATGCAGATATCTATAAAGTAACTCCAACAGATAATTAGATTTATATCTCAATAGTTTTTAATAAAAAGAATGTAAAGATGAATGAATCTATTTTGTCTTAAAGGGACACTGACATGATTAATTTAAATAATTGATTTCTATGTTCAAACTGTAAAAAATGATTTAACATTGACTCCTATTATAATTAGAATGTTGCTCGATATTAATCATAAAGGCAGATAAGGAATATTGGATTCAATAAATATTGTTTGTTGAAGGTATCCACCAATCATCAATAAAAACCCAGGTTGGTCAACAAAAATATAGATGCACATAAACGTACTTTCTTTATTTTAAAATACATTTAGCAATAGAATATGTCACATATGATGATAGTATTATATTTTATGTTTATTAATATTGCATACTGTATGTGAAAGACAATATTAATAATTGTAGCTCAGTATCCCTTTAATCTAAAATTAAATAGATTCCACAATGTTGTTGTTTGTTAATGAATTATCTACTCCATATGTTGATGTCATGAATGGTATTGAGCATGCAATTAAAATATAATATGTTATTTAAGGATATCCGAATAATTATTTAATTTTCATCTATTAAATAGACATTACATATAAATATTGAACAATGTGTATTTAGTATGTAATGTTCAGTCCATGTTTCGAAGACAAATGTCAATTAAAAAGAGACATACCATACTGTGACAAGCCCTGGCTTGAGGATCCAGCAGCCACATCCATATCTGTAATATATTAAATGAGGATTGCATATCATTAATACTAATCATGCCATGTTTAAAAAATTTACATTAATAACAAATCAATTGAAAAATATTAATCCTTTGGTAGTCCCATGAGTTAATAGTTTCCGCAATTAAATTAATGATAAATATATCCTGGACTCTTATTTTCAATCAGTTGTGTTGTTTACTGTATCTTTAAGAATATCTGCTTGTTATTACATAATCATCAATTGATGGCCATATGTTATAATTTATTTGTATTATTCGTTTTTTATTAGCTATAATATTTAAAATAAGAATACTGTATTCTTCACTAATCTAAGAATTTCCATTTAATTTATAACAACATGTATAAAGCAATGCCACTTTCCGCAAACCCATGTTAACGTGGATGAGAAATGCCATTTTCGCGATCATTGCGCAATGATTCCAAGCGGAATTACGCATCCGTCATTTGAACAACATGTATAAAGCAATGCCACTTTCCGCAAACCCATGTTAACGTGGATGCGAAATTACATTTCCGCTCTGTGACGCATATTCTGTAGAGCGCAAGAAACATCATTCCTATTTCATGTGTCAATAATCTAAAATCAGATATCTAAACATCATATGTAGTGTATGTTGTGAGATCTGTATAGGTTTAGTATCTGACTAAATACACATATTTGATTTTTAAAATAAATAATATTATATGAAGTTGGATAATTACCTGGTTCAGATTCTCTATCGGCTCCTCCCAGGCCACCGGACGGAGAAGCATCTGCCCTGTCCCCCGCGTCAGGACTTTCAGATCCCGCAGCTGGGAGGGAAGAAGAGGAGGCCGAGGATGGCGAGGATCTAAATCTTTTGGGGACCCGGAGATTGAGGAGCTCGCATAAAGTCACCTCATAAGGGAGTAGGTACAGTTTCCGCGGGGCCTTTCTTTGGCCCCCTCTCTTACGGGCTTGTACCCAGTCCCTTATGAGGTTGACTTTTTTCGATAAACGCAACCTCATATCTCCGAATCTCCTCATGATCTGATCCTGGGTCCTCTGGACGTCACACACCAATCTAACCGCATTGGTGATAGACTCCCAGAGGGCCTTCTTAACAGGCGCATCTGTCGAGCTCCTCTTGTTCCCAAACAGCTGGGGATAAAAGTCCTTGACGGCGTGGACCAGTGCAGCGCTCTCCTCCTTGGTGAACCTGGGAACTGACATGCCTGCTGGGTTTAGCAAAAAATATATTATAATATATACTGCCTGCAGGCATTAGAGAACTGACAAAGATGGCAACGTGTAATGGACTTTTATATGGTGAAGTAAACATGAGATGCACCATGGTACAATTTATCTGTACATCTGATTGGATAAAAGTTTGAAATATTGTTATAATGTCTGTGAGACCATCCTGACTCAAGTTGTGTTTGTGTGATGAACTCTGATTGGCCGTTCCTTAATGTTTCATATCTTAGTAACATCCTTACACATACCGCTTGGTGGTGCTGTAACTTCATTTTTCATGTAGACTTATTTGTAACTCATGGGCCTGTCATGCGGATATGTGTGACGCAGATTTAATATCCGTGATCCGTGAAATATTAATGATTAAATACTCTTTAAAATCTAATACTGTCACATTATTAATGTTGTAGACATTTCTCGTTTTAATAACGGTCTGTTTCTTTGATACAAATACACATTTAATATTGTATGTCTTTATTGTTCTTTAAATAAATTTATTGTGAAGTATTGACATTGTTCTATTAAATGTATTTATAATGCACATTGATTAGAGTCTAATGTCACGCAATAGCACACAATGTTTAAATATGCTAATCTGGTGTTTGAAGATGCGTTGCCCACGCAATATTTATTAATGTTAAAATTCCGGTTAGAATGTCAGTAACTTGGATAATCTGTTTATAAATGTTAAACTACAGATTTGTTATTCTCAAATAAACCTCTAGCTTGTATTTGTCTGAAGTGCTCATATATGTTATTGTGCAATGGCGTCTTTAGTTTTAAAGAGACATTACAAACAATTGTATCAAATGATCTGTAGAGATAGAAGATTGTTTAGACTTTAAAATGTAAATCATTTTCTCTTAGTATTTATATATCCTCAACAGAAGAAATTTAAATGCACATGGTTGAGACAATCACATAAGGCATCTCTGTGCATCCACCAATCTTCATCTACTGAGCCTATCTCGATATGCTTTTCAAGCAAAGTATGTCAAGATAGGAAGAGAAGTAAATACACTCTTTAAATCTCTTAAAGGGACACTGTCCAAACAAATTTAACATTGGTGATTGAGCATGAAATGTTAATCAACTTTATTATTTAATCCGATTATCAAATGTTAACAGTTATCTTGTTATGTTTCTTTGCAAATCAATAATGATATTTTATATTACGGACAATTGTTTAATAAAAACCTGGGTTGTCCTTGACGATTGTTGCATCAATTATTCCAAACAATAAAGTTCTGTCCAGAGTACTGAAGCAAATAAATTAGCTATTTACTGCCTTATTTTTAAAGTAATGATAGCAACATCACAATGAGCATTCATAATCTGAGACAAGTTTTAAAGTTGATTAAAATAGAATACTCATTCAGAATGTATAAATCATTCATTTTTTAACTGTCTACCTTTAAGTATATTTTGAGTTCATGTCCCTTTAAATAAACATTTCACAATAATGCTTAATATATCATAAACCTAGGCACCTTCCTTTTGCTAAATGAGTCTAACATATGAGTAAAGCTAATTTAGATTAACTTCTAGATTGTTTTACACACTGACTGAAATATATTTATTAAATGAGGTCTTTTTTAGCCTTCAGCGTAGAGGGACATTAAGCTATATGTTATGTATGCATTTTGTATAATAATCTTATATTTGACCAACTTAATATGTTTTGTTATTCAATCATTATATTGTAATTATATATATTCGTGGATTAAATACATCTCTACATAGGCTATTTTGATGCTGATTGTTGTTTGCATATAGATGCCTTATATCATTGACTAAGATATGTGCATTTATTTTTATTTTAACAAGTATATTTAAAGACTGAATGTAATTCTATAGTACATTCTAAATATGTTTAAATTCTTGTATGATATTTGTAACAATCTATACAAAATATACATTTTGAATGACCCCTTTAAGGACCCAAACATATTGTATTTTGATTTAACATTGACAAAATAAACTAAAGGGGAAATTACATTCTATATAGATATTTGATGTCTAACCCAAGAGGTAAGATTGTAATAAATACATAATATTACTAAGTATAGTTAAATGACTCCACTAGAAAATTACATAGATTAACCTGGCATCCAATAACTTATTTGTTAAAAATATCAAGTTAAATGACCTACCATTTATAAATGTAATAATTGTAAAATATTTTCTAATAATGTTTTGAGATACCTAAGGAAGATACATGATCTTATACAATTCTTTTTACATTCAACAACACTGTCACTTTCATGTAATTGAACCACTTCACCTTATTAAATGTTAAAACAATCATAATATTACTACATATCCTAAATATTTTTAATATATACTTTTTCTATATAAAAGCATTGAAGAATCTGACTCCCCAATTAATGTTAAAAGATATATTTTAATATTCTCGTAAGATTTTTTTTTTCTACTATTAATGCATTATTTTCTCTTATGCATGTGCTTGTCAAATAGCCAACTACCAGTCAAGGGAGTCCAAGTTTTATTTACAGATTATATTGATATATATTAGAATCTGTTAAAAATAAACATATATTTAATAGAAAATAATTAAATATTCCAGGAAGTCATCAGATGCCAATCTGAAATGACAAATAATAAAAATGGAACAAAGTTAATACACACGTTGTAAAATATTCATAAAATACATTTAAAATCATATGGTGTCTATGCTCTAACTTTGATCAACATTTTTTAAAGATAATCATTACATTGATTTTAAATTAATTAAATACATACACCATTATATTGTTGATTAAAAATTATATTTAAATATCAAAAATTAAAATTATACATAATAATGTATATCACATGTAAACAATATATGTATGATGAACCTAAATGTAATATTTCATGTCCATTCAAATACCTCTATATCAACTATAATATGTATTCCTTTTTCTGATTGTGATCCCTAAATATCTCATTAAGAACTAAATATGACTAATGTATGTAAGCTACTAATATTCTACAGTCTTCACTAGCATGCATTGGTACACCAACCTGGACAATGCATGGTCTTTGAAAGTCAATTCAGGGGTAAACAGTTGATCTTCAATAGGTGTATTATTCATCAGTTCATTAAATAGAGGACTGGGAAATACCATCTACAAAATAGAAAATCATCTAAGTGTCTCCAATAGGATGTCTCCACAGCCTTATTCTATCAAATAGTTTGCACTTACCATGTGAACATGTATTTGTATGGTTTTCAAGGTCAGCAGAATTGAAATATAATGCCAGACATGATCCCATTGGTATACTTCAATTTCAATCTTGGCTTTTTCCCCACTGTCAGTCTTGGAAATCTTCACTGTCAGGCTTCAAATTGCTCCCTTTCAGTCTTTAGATTAAGTCATCTCCCTAATGTAAGAAATTATATATAAAGATTTCATACAAGTGTGTGAATCAGTTCTGTACCCCTCTCCCACCCCCCATTTCATAATAAATATCTATCACTAGCTTACTAAGCCTGTGTATGAACCTGTGTTATTTTCTATCAAGTGTGAAGATGAGTCATATTGAGCAGAACAAACCTCTGTGTGACATTGAACCATAGTCATTCTAGAGTATCCCTTTCTGATTATGTACATTTTAAGTAATGTGTAAACAAAATTATATTTTTTAAAATGTATGCCATATGATGTATTTGTGTACAAATCATGCCAGCAACAGTCCATACATTTCTACTTACCATCTGATGTCCTCTTTAAAAACCAGGTGGCAAAGACTCGCTATAGGACCCAATGCCCAGAGCATCACCTATATTATGAAAAATAAAGATTATTCTAACATTTGATCAATACTAACATGTTTGCACAATTCTCTACTTGTCATTTCCATAGAGTTCACATCTATTGAAAATACTCCAGTGTAACTTCTATTCTTTACCGTCTAAAGTGGCGGTTGATGACGTCTGCTCTGACATCAAGTCCCTCGTCCTGGAATTCCCCCTCTAGAACAGGATCATCCTCCTCATCTCTGAGGAGGTCTCTGTCCACCGGGACGGCCTGCAGCATCCCAGCCCGCTGTGCAATATTATGCAGGACGCTACAGGCTACAACGATCTTAGCCACCTTCTTTGGGTTGTACTGGAGTGCTCCTCCAGAACGGTCCAGGCACCTGAATCTCATCTTCAGGAGCCCGAACATCCTTTCAACCACCGCCCTGGTTCTCTTATGAGCCCTATTGTAGCGCTCCTCAGACACATCAGTTGGGCTACGCAAGGGGGTAATGAGCCAAGGCCGGCTCATGTACCCAGAATCACCTATAAATTTAGAACAGAACATAATTCAAACAGAATACTTAAACTAGTATATTGTTGTAGAAATATATTTTTTAAAAAACATAATCCATATTAAAAGTTGTCAGAAACATTAAAAAAAAAAAATTTATATATAATTCTGTATCTTGCCATTTCATCTAAGACATGCTACATATGCGTATTTCTCCTAAAACAAACCTTGTGTAAAATGCCAACTACATGGTTACATTGCATTCTCTATCTAAACACTTAAGGTAAGACATGCTACATATCTGCATTTCAATAAAACTAGACATTAGCGGAAAAAGACAATGACAGCGTTAAATTGCATGAGATAATATCTTGCCATTTCATCTAAGACATGCTACATATGCGTATTTCTCCTAAAACAAACCTTGTGTAAAATGCTAACTACATGGTTACATTGCATTCTCTATCTGAACACTTAAGGTAAGACATGCTACATATCTGCATTTCAATAAAACTAGACATTAGCGGAAAAAGACAATGACAGCGTTAAATTGCATGAGATAATATCTTGCCATTTCATCTAAGACATGCTACATATGCGTATTTCTCCTAAAACAAACCTTGTGTAAAATGCTAACTACATGGTTACATTGCATTCTCTATCTGAACACTTAAGGTAAGACATGCTACATATCTGCTTTTCAATAAAACTAGACATTAGCGGAAAAAGACAATGACAGCGTTAAATTGCATGAGATAATATCTTGCCATTTCATCTAAGACATGCTACATATGCGTATTTCTCCTAAAACAAACCTTGTGTAAAATGCTAACTACATGGTTACATTGCATTCTCTATCTGAACACTTAAGGTAAGACATGCTACATATCTGCTTTTCAATAAAACTAGACATTAGCGGAAAAAGACAATGACAGCGTTAAATTGCATGAGATAATATCTTGCCATTTCATCTAAGACATGCTACATATGCGTATTTCTCCTAAAACAAACCTTGTGTAAAATGCTAACTACATGGTTACATTGCATTCTCTATCTGAACACTTAAGGTAAGACATGCTACATATCTGCTTTTCAATAAAACTAGACATTAGCGTTGGTAAATAAGAAATGGTTAAATTTAATCCTATAGCTGAACATGACGCTAACAGTTAAAAAATACAGGGGCAATTGTCAAAATAATTAACCATGTTGAGCAAAAATACTCACCAACGAGATAACCAGGGGGCATTTGTCTTTCCTCAAACTGTCTCCACAGGGACGACAGAGAGAGGATGCGGGCATCATGACAAGCCCCTCCAAAATTCGCATACACATGCATAATCCTCATCCGTGCGTCACAAACATACTGCACGTTGAGGCTATGAAAATGTTTGCGATTTCTGAAGGGCAAGTCATCAATTGGAGCACGCAGCGCAATGTGGGTACAATCAATGGCTCCCAAGACATTGGGCAATTGAGCAATATCAAAGAATTCCCGCTTCAGGCGCCTCCAATCACCATTATTCTGTGGGAATCCTATGTATTGCTTACTGATACGTACCATGGCGTCCAGAAAGTTATCAAACACCACAGAGAATGTACCTTGAGCCAGGCCATGCATGTACAGTTCTCCGGATTGAAAACTCCCGGAGGCCAGGACGTATAGACAGCTTAGCATCTTACTCATGGGGGGAACAGCAGTCCTTATTTGTATACGTGGCTCCAAATGAGGTTTAAGAAGATCGTAAAGGCCAATGAGCTGTTCGCGATCGAGCCGATACTTATCAAAAACCTCAAAGTCGCTCATGTTTTCCAAGGTGGGTCTCACCCTGTAGACACGAGGACCTCGAACCAGACGACCCCTTCGTCTCGGTCTGAGCCGCCGAGGCTGCCTGATTCGACCAACAGCTAGTTCGCCAATAGCACCACCAGCAGCGTCTACCATGTCATCGTCATCCATCTTTCAAAACAGCGTAACAAGGTAAGCACTTGATCTGATGTGGATCACAAGTGATGCATTGGCCATGTTGTTTGGGGGATTTATAGTACAATTAGTCCAATGGTAGTGAGTTTGTAATGATTGCTGATTGTATTCACCTGTTGGTATGTGAGCGGCGCGAATGCTTTCACAGTGGGCGTTTTTTTGTTGTTTGCTGAAATGTTGTTTTCCCCCAATGAATCTCAATGTGAAAGTGTCAAATATCACACATACAGTGCATGTTTGTAATGTTTGCTCATATGCGTAATCAATATTTGTTAAACGCGATCTTATAGTAACAAGCACACGTCCAGGCTAACATGAATGAAAGTGCATAGTTGTGTATAATGTGCATCGAATGTGATCGATCAATGTTGCTGCAATATTGTTTGTAAACGATAAAGTAACATCTGCCATCTGTAGTATTGTATCTATACGTGATTAGCTAGATGTCAATATTGTACGCGTCCCTTTAAAATCGCAATAATAATTCAGAACTTCCGGCTGTCATCTGTAGTATTGTATATATAAGTGATTGCCGAGATGTCAATATTGTATGCGTCCCTTTAAAATCGCAATAATAATTCAGAACTTCCGGCTGTCATCTGTAGTATTGTATATATAAGTGATTGCCGAGCAGTCAATATTGTACGCGTCCCTTTAAAATCGCAATAATAATTCAGAACTTCCGGCTGTCATCTGTAGTATTATATATATAAGTGATTGCCGAGCAGTCAATATTGTATGCGTCCCATTCAAATCGCAATAAGAATTCAGAACTTCCCGTCTGCCATCTGTAGTATTGTATATATAAGTGATTGCCGAGATGTCAATATTGTATGCGTCCCTTTCAAATCGCACTAATACTGAATAACTTCCGGCTGTCATCTGTAGTATTGTATATATAAGTGATTTCCGAGCAGTCAATATTGTACGCGTCCCTTTCAAATCGCACTAATACTGAATAACTTCCGGCTGCCATCTGTAGTATTGTATATATAAGTGATTTGCGATCTGACAATATTTATTAATTGTCCCATTGAAATCTCCATAATAATGTTGTTCCAAAGTGTGGTTTACGTATATGTTGTATTGTAGTATTGAGTGTTAAAGTTCCTAAAGGGGCGGTACAGTGGTGAATCTGTGATGTGTATGGTTGAATCTTCTAATGACGTCATGATATTATTAACCTGCCTATGTAGTTGTGAAATCCTCATTGTGTTGTTGTATTGTGCTACATTGTTATTGTGTGCTGAATAAAATATAAATGTGTGCTTTGTGGTTGCGTGATGGGTGATGCGTGTTATGTACATATACGTATATATTGTGATTGTGTCCCACATATGCTGACTTCTATATAGCGGTGTGGCATTGTTGTTCCTTCCCATAAAGTGACATCTGTAATCTGGTGTAATGATGTTCGTGTTGTACGTAATTCCTAATGGTTTCTGGTGATGGAATCATGATGTTAAAAGTACAGTAAAATCCATATGTTGTGTTTTGTGATTCCTGTAGAGAATGTAATGTGTTTGTCCCCCATCATTTGAATGCACATGTATGAGTGAATGTTAAAAGTAATATATGTGCATCCATGAGTGATTATGTGTTAAGCCTATGTAGATATGCAGTTGCTGCAAGCATATGAGTTGAATAACTGAAATGCAATAATAAAGGTAAATGAGAGATGTTTCCCATTGTGTAGTGTTTGGGAATCCAGAAATGTGTATTGAATTTTATTTTAATTGTAAATGTAATTTTATTGAAATAATAATGTGTTACTAGTGATGTGGATTTGTAGTTGATGTAATCTAAAAGTGTGAAAAATATTTATGGTGTGGTGAATATTTAATAATTAAAAACCATAAGTCCACCATAGGGAAATAGTCATTTCTTTATCTATTTATCATAGCTGGGTCTAACGCATGAAATCATGTCTTTTCTAGCGCTGGTATTTGGAGTTTTTCAGTCTACGCTATTTGCGTGCGTTAGGGAAATGAGGGTTTCGCGTGCACGAGCACGTCTTCCCAATAGAAGTCAATGGAGGCTCAAAAGATTTCGAATTTTTTTTTCTAAGACTGGTTTTCCTCGTAAATTGAGTGACGTCATGATCTTGTGTGAAAAAGTCGCTAAATCGTGTTCTTTTTGTAATAAATAAATATTTTGTGTATGTCATGTGGTGTATATTGTTTGTATGCATCGATGAGTGTATGTTTGTGATAATGTTATTCGTTAGATGTAGGTATATGAGGGTCTTTTCCCGTATGTCCATGTAAGTCAATGGGAAAATGGATTTGTGTGGATTTTTTTCAAACACCAGAGATCTCGCAACTTTAATCCTTTGTATTTTAACGAAAAAAAAATAAAATATGAAAAATAAAGATAGTGTCGTGTTTGTATGAGTGTAAGTGTACTTTGTGTAATATTTGTTTTGTGATTCGTGGATTTTTTTTTTGTCGGTATATGTTTACTACTGGGTCTGAGGTGGCGGTAGAAAGGTGAGCGTTAGGTGTATTTTGAGTGGCGGTAAATAAACTCTAAATACCGGAGTGCGTAAGAAACCCGCGTTAGGAGCCTCTAACGCTGGTTTTTACGGCTACCGCCGAACTCTAAATCTAGGCCTCTGTGTATAATTGGCCTCATTTCTAAAATATCTCCAATTATCATTTGGTCTCTCATTATATCTGTTCCAATTGTAATTTGGTTTATGATTATATGGTATGTAGTTATGTGAGTAATGATTTATTTCTCTATTGTGGTGTGAGTAATTTTGTGTTGGATATCCCCTATTTTTGTAACTATCTCTATTCCATCTGTCCCATTGGTTATTATCATTCCACCCTCTTCTAGAATCTGGTGCACCATTATAATTTTGGTAATGTCTATTATAATCCGTACCTTTGGTGTCATTCCCATAGAAGTTATACTTATGGTCTTGTTTTTTAGAATTTACTTGTTGTGTTTGGTTGAATTTCTCCTCCCTTTGTTTCTTAACTTCATCTCTGATTTTACCATTATTTTCAATTGTGGTATTTTGAAATTTATTGTATCTCCAATTGTGTGTGCTGAAATATTGTTCACCTTCTTTACCTTTAAAATGGGTGTAATCATCTCTGTCCCTTTCTAATTTCCTTTTCTTTATTTCTATTAATTCTTTTTTAGTAGTTTTTAGCAGATCTTTTATGATTTGTTCCCTTTCAAGAAATTCTTTATCCTTTTTAAAATGTTCCAATTTAGCTTCTAGTTCATTTATTTGGTTTCCTAGTTTAATTAGGGTGTCTCCTCTGAATTCTTTAATTAGTTCCATTAATTTTATTAATGCTTCTTCTAAAATTTCTCTCCATTTTTTTAATGAATAATTCGTCTTCTATTTTAAATGAACATTGTTTCTTTATTCTCAACCCTCTTGGTACTAACTTCTCTTCAATATATTTGCTTAGAGAGGCATATTCGATTTTTTGTCTCATTTCACTTAATAGTTTGTTCTCTAATTCTTTCATCAGGTCTTTTAGGCTTTCATTTCTAATAACTTGTTGGTTTTTGTTGTCATTTTGGACTATAGTTTCTTCTTCTTCAAATATATTACTTAAACTATCATAAATTGTGGATCTTAGTTTAAATAGATCTATTTCTTTACTCATTTTTACAGTACACCAAACTGGGGTAATGGAGGTAATATGATACTAGTGGACAAATATGATAGATACTCTCCTACTGGAGGAACTACCAAATATACTCCAATTGATGGTGTTAATTTAATTTAAATTTAAAAGGCAGAAAAACACTCAAAAAAGGTGGTTTTACCTCCGTAATGACCACCTATAAACTAAAAATAGTTTAGAGAAATAGGAGCTAAATGTATTTTGGAGTGCGCCTGAGATAGCTAAAAACGATTGTCTCAGTCTAAATTTGCCTAAATTTTATTGTATTTAATAAGTTATGTATTTCTATTGTATATTGTATATTTTCTCGAATATAAATTATATTAAAAAATGAAGTGTAATAAATTATTCTATAATTAATAGTATAAATGACAAATATCCAGATATTAAGTTAAAATAAATACATTTATTTAGTTCACTATCATTCAATCATTCGGTGCAATAAATAATTATGCATAAAAAGTTCATAAAAAATCTGTGTCAATCTCCTAAAAACAATAGTTTTACAATAGCGTAGATGATGGTGTAGGAAAACAATGATCCCTTTTAAATTATTTTGCCCGGGGCTTTCAAAAATAGAATAGAAAAAAGAGGTACCTTAGGAGTTAGAAAAAAAGTGTTTGTTAACTATACCGGTATAGACTTGTAATGGATTCCTATTTGTGGTATCCGTATGAAGATTTCTGTTCTTCGTTAATCCTTTGTTGAAGAGAAACCCACCAGGGGGTATTTCACAGATATACTTTGCTGGGCAAAGTGTAAGAAGATAATGTCAGATGATTCGCCTTTGTTACTGTAACAGTTGTTCTTCAAACCCACCAGGGGGCAACTTCAGGTGTCACAGTAGGCTCACAGTAGAGGTGTTTTACAGACGTTCTTTGCCGGAAAAATGTAGGAGCCTGCATCAAACATATAGATGGAATACAAGCAGTAGACCAATATTTAAGTAGTGATAAAGAAATGTCAATAACACAAAAAGAATTTATTCTAGAGAGCATTAAATACATCCTAACCCATAATTATTTTCATTTTGAAGGGAATTTTTACAATCAAACTTGCGGAACAGCCATGGGTACCAGGTTCGCTCCCAGCTATGCAAATTTGTTTATGGGCCTTTGGGAAACAGATTTTTTAAGTAGCACCCCACTGGGAGCGAACCTGGTATGCTTTAAAAGATATATCGACGATATTCTAATAATATGGAAGGGGGAGAAATCAGTATTTGAAGAATTCTATAAAAAAATGAATGACAATGACAAAAATCTAAAATTTACTTATGAAATTAGTAAAGAAAAAATCATATTTCTCGACTTAGAAATTTACACGGAAGGACAGCAAATTAATAGTAAAACACACTTTAAGGCGGTAGACAGCAATAATTATATTCATGCACAAAGCTGTCACCACATACAATGGAAAAATAACATCCCGAAGGGACAACTGTTAAGAATTAGAAAGAATTGTACAAAGGATGAAGACTACACAGAACAGTCTATTATTCTAAAAAAGAAATTCTTAGAAAGAGGCTACAATAGTGAAATAATAGATAAACAAATAGAATTAGTAAAAAATAGAGACAGAAATGAGATACTCTACAAACAAAAAACAGAAATAAAGAACGAAAAACCAAAAGTACCATTTATAACTCAATATAATCAAGATCATAAAGCAGTAGAAAAAATAATAAAAAAGCACTGGAATATACTGAGACTAGATGACAAACTAAAAGATCAAATAGGTGAAAAACCAGAGATAATCTATAGAAGGGCCAACAATTTAAAAACCAAATTAGCACCCACCGATCTAAAAAAGAAAAAGATGCCAGATAGAGATCTTAAAGGAAATGAAATAAAAGGCTTCGTTCCCTGCTTTGCATGTAAGTCCTGCAGACACTCAGAAAAAAGAAAAAAATTTAAATCCAACGTGACTGGAAAAGAATATGAGATAAAACACCAAATCCGTTGCACAGACAAAAATATAATTTATCTACTGTACTGTTCTTGTGGGAAACAATATATAGGAGAATCAACCAGACCTGTTAGAGAGAGAGTAAGGGAACATATACTCTCCATAGAGAACGCAGAAGAAGATAGAAATAAAGACCTCCCCGTTCCACAACATTTTTTAAAATGCAATAATTGCAACTTAAAGAAATTCAAATATGTTGCTATAGATAAATTGAACCCAGACTGGAGAGGGGGAGACGTGGAAAATGAATTACTAAAACTGGAATATAAATGGATATACGAACTAGAAACTAAAACCCCTAAAGGATTAAATATTGATTTTAGTATTACACCTTTTTTAAAATATTAATACACACGAAAATAGACTTTTATAAGGTTAAAATATATCAGACATCTGTATCTAGTATCAACCACTTCTTGTAGCAATAAATTAATTTCTTCAAAAGACACACAGTATCATACAGTCACATACTTAAATATGCATTTCTCACCTTAAATCATGAAGTTTAATAAATTGGTTTTTCTAAATGCAGACAAGATTAAAAAGGCCCATAATGAATCTCTATTCATGTTATTATCATATATATCCCAGTATCATAGATTTTTATTATTAATTTGTATTATCATCTTTGGAATGTGTATATAATTCATACTAATCAAACAATTATTGACTACTAACTACTATTAAATATAGGTATCCCATATAAACTCGTTAGCAAAGACATCTCTGATTTATGAGACACGGTATAAATGTAAATGAGTACTTGACTTTGATTACGTTATTCAAAGTAAACTAGAAACAAACAACCAGTTTTAACACTTAGAAACTGGGGCAATACATAGCAATAATATAGGAAATCCCATTCGCAAATAAATTACTATGCTTTTATAGGAATAGTAAGTGTATTCAACCTCTGTTACCCAACCACAATTTAACAACCAATAAGATAGCGGCCAAGAGGTTTAAATAAGACCGCCAAATCACACTGGAGCATTGTGTATGAAAAAGGCTGCAGGAGACAGCCGAAACGCGTCCAACATTCTGCTCCACTACTTGAACTAGCAACAATTGTTGCAACAACTAAGACTGTGAAATATCATCACTTTGATATTTAAGTTTGGAACCACTGTTGTCTTATAAAAAAAAAAAAAGGATTATGTCAGCATGAATTCCAAGACAATCACTGTTTAGCAAAGATCTGGATAAAGAATCACTAATTACCCCATACAGCAAGGTGAGACGAACAACATAACAGCGATTAAGTCCAGAGCCCATTGTGACACCTGAAGTTGCCCCATGGTGGTTTTGAATAACAACGGTCACATCAACAAAGGCGAATTATCAGACATTATCCTCCTACATTTTTCCGGCAAAGAACGTCTGTAAAACACCTCTACTGTGAGCCTACTGTGACACCTGAAGTTGCCCCCTGGTGGGTTTGAAGAACAACTGTTACAGTAACAAAGGCGAATCATCTGACATTATCTTCTTACACTTTGCCCAGCAAAGTATATCTGTGAAATACCCCCTGGTGGGTTTCTCTTCAACAAAGGATTAACGAAGAACAGAAATCTTCATACGGATACCACAAATAGGAATCCATTACAAGTCTATACCGGTATAGTTAACAAACACTTTTTTTCTAACTCCTAAGGTACCTCTTTTTTCTATTCTATTTTTGAAAGCCCCGGGCAAAATAATTTAAAAGGGATCATTGTTTTCCTACACCATCATCTACGCTATTGTAAAACTATTGTTTTTAGGAGATTGACACAGATTTTTTATGAACTTTTTATGCATAATTATTTATTGCACCGAATGATTGAATGATAGTGAACTAAATAAATGTATTTATTTTAACTTAATATCTGGATATTTGTCATTTATACTATTAATTATAGAATAATTTATTACACTTCATTTTTTAATATAATTTATATTCGAGAAAATATACAATATACAATAGAAATACATAACTTATTAAATACAATAAAATTTAGGCAAATTTAGACTGAGACAATCGTTTTTAGCTATCTCAGGCGCACTCCAAAATACATTTAGCTCCTAAATCCAGAATGTTTCCCTAGACTTAAGAATCTTAAGTCTATCACCACCACGTCTTGGTCTCTTCACATGTTCTATAATCTGGAACCTAAGTTGAGCTATGGAGTGACCCGCCTCCACAAAATGATTAGACACAGGGGCATCTCAATGTCCCTAAGTACTAACTGTGTAAACGTTTCCATGCTGTTATTATTAACATTAGGGGTAAAATTGCTCTTAACTCTAAGCTTTAAATTTTTAAGTGACAGTGTGTTATTGTCATATTGAGTGGTGTCACAAACACCCATGTCAAACTCGTTACCAAAAAACAACTTAAGCTTCATACTACGAAACAGTGAATACAAGTCCCTTTGCAGATTAAAGAAGTCACATTCACATTGGGGACAAAAGGATAATCCTTTATTGACTACAGTCTCCTCAAGGTCAGTCAGATTATATCCAGAGATATTTACCACTAAACTCGCTTTGCCTTGTTGCGAGTGATCCTCTGTGGCTTCTGCTCCTTTCGATTCCCAGCATCGGTACTTGCGGCGATGTTTCCTTCCGCCTCTGTGCTTGCTCCTGAGTCCCCCGATGAGTCACTGGCTGATGACGTGGAATTGGTGTGTCGGTCACGTGTGCGACGCTGTCTCCGCCAATTGGAAGTGCCTGGTCACCTTCCGTCATCGTATGTGCCTCTGGACCACCTGTATACAGCACCGCTCCGGTAATCCTCCTCATCTCTTAAGAATTTCTGTCGTTTGCGGGCCTCTATAGTCTTTTGTAACTCTCCAATGTTGGCGTTGACTGTTGTCAGCATTTTATCCATTTCTTCAATTGTCATCATCAATTTCAAGGATGTCTCCAGATGTGTGATCTCATCTTTTTGTTTTTCCAGATCTCGTTGCAGGAACTTGACGGTTAACACCAGGAGATCAAAGGAGCATTTATTCAAAATGTAAGTACATTTCTCGTTATATTCCTTATTATCTCACATCAATGTAGGCCTCACATTCATTCGAAGGCCCCTGGGGATGCACCGGACCCTATGATATTCTGCTAGGGTCGTGGCGTGTAGTTCGTAAGACAGGTTCTTTTTCTTTAGCTTCTCATATTCCTTCATAGGGGGAGTTTGGAGGAAGTTTCTTGAGCCACATATAAGTGTGGTAATTCTAGCAGCCTCCAAATCACTATATGTAAAAGTTTGAGGTTCAGTCTCCTCCACCAATTGTTCCATTTTAGAAAACAGACTTCCAGAGTGCACATAGCCAAGTGCAGCAACGTATATAAAACAAACAATGTAGTCCAGCACTCACAGTCCACATACAGGTGCACGCAGCAAGGATCCTGCACAAATCCTCCAAAGTAATGGCCAGTCCAAAAAAGAGCCACAGCACCTATTCATGCATCAAGTGTTGATTTATTGGTGAGACATCACAGTGTACAGCAACAACGTTTCGGTCAACAATAGACCTTAATCATGTTATATAAATGAACACTCCTGATCACCTTTTATACCCTTACATGTGGGAGGGGATTAAATTACCTGAACAGGTGTTACACATTATTCAAACATTCATCTTATCTAAGTACCCCCTCTAGTGGACACAGGAGTAGACATCTTCTTAACCATTTGTGACCTGAAAGACATATATACAAAATCATGTATTTACAGATCTTAACAATCTATCACTCCTATAGGAATTAGTATACAAAATTATTAAAACAAAACCCTTCATATGATCATTGGATATAGTAACCACACTGATATACAAATATCTTATTAATAAATTGTATCTCTACTCATTTATAAAGTGGCATTCCAGTCAATCTCCTTATTCATCCCAAAAGGGATCAAGGACTGGAGAGTGTAAATCCAGAATGTTTCCCTAGACTTAAGAATCTTAAGTCTATCACCACCACATCTTGGTCTCTTCACATGTTCTATAATCTGGAACCTAAGTTGAGCTATGGAGTGAGCTGCCTCCACAAAATGATTAGACACAGGGGCATCCATGTTCTTACGTCTAATATTAGATTTATGTTCATTCATCTGGTCTCTGGCTCTACGTGTAGATTCCCCAATATAGATCTTGGAGCAGGGACACTTAATTAAATAAATAATAAACTCAGTGTTACAGGTATAAAAGCCTAAGATCTTAAATCTCCTACCAGTGAGCAGATGAACAAAAAAAAAAACCTTAATCATATTATTACAATTACAGCAGCCTAAACAAGGAAAATTCCCCATCTTGGGACATGAGATAAAAGTTTGTCTCAATACCTTTTCTGGGCCCAAATCAGCCTTAACCAATGTGTCCCTTAGGTTTTTACTCCTTTTATAGGCTGCCATAGGTGGCTCCTCAAATTCTTTGATATGTGGATTAAGATCCCTTATTACAGACCAATGTCTCCTTAATATTTTGTTAACTTTATTACTTAGGGAATTATATTCTGTAACAAACATCAATCTGTTTGTATTTTTCTCTTTACTCTTTGTACTAGTCCCACTAAGGATAGATTTCCTATAAATTGTTTCCATTTCCTTTATCTGTTGTTCTATGAGTGGCTTTGGGAAACCTCTCTCCAAAAAACAACTCCCCATCTCATGGAGCCTTTTTAAACCAGTTTGTTCACCAGAAACTATTCTCTTAATACGAAGGAATTGACTCCTTGGTGAATGAGCACTCTTGTATCTTAATAGGCTCTTTCTGTCACTCTCTTTCTTATACAGATCTGTTTTCAACTGCCTGCCATTCTTGATGACAGTGGTGTCTAAGAAGGGCACTGATTCCTCACTACATGTAAGCTTAAACTTAATATGTCATGTAGAGACATTCAAATCAGCCACAAACCTCACCATGGAGTCCATGTCGCCCCCCCATATGCCAAAGACATCATCTATATATCTAAATGCAGAAGTGCAGCCAGTAGACAAGTTGAATACTTGGTTGCATTGGAAGAGGTATTAGTAGAAGAAATAGCAGGGTTCTTATGCCACTTTATTAGCTAGGCCTCATCTGGAATATTGTGTCCAGTACTGGAGACCAAATCGCCAGAAGGATATAAATACACTAGAAACTGTCCAAAGGAGGGATAATAACATGGGACATGGTCCAAAACATAAAAGGTACAAAGAAAGATTCTTTGATCTAAGTATGTATAGTTTAGAGGAGAGAAGAGAAAGAGGTGACATGATAGAAACCTTCAAATGTATGAAGGGCCTTAATAAAGTGGAAGCTGAAAGCATTTTCCACAGAACTGACAAAACAAGGGATCACATTTTAAGTTAGATGGTAGCAGACTTAGGAGAAATGTGAGGACTGTAAAAAAAACAAAAAACTTCTTGGGACATGCATAAGGCTATTTACATGTTTCTATCATGGTTCTTATCTACAGTGAAATTCTATATTTTTATAACACTACAATGCAAATAATCCACTTTATTGTTATTTCCCGAGTTGACTACTGCAATAACCTACTTACTGGCCTTCCTCTTTCCCGCCTCTTCCCCCTTCAATCCATCCTAAATGCCTCTGCCAGGCTAATAAACCTTTCCCGTCGCTCTGTATCTGCTGCACCTCTCTGCTAGTACCTTCATTGGCTCCCCATTCACAGGAGAATTAAATTCAAAATCCTCCCCCTTACATACAAAGCTCTCACCAACGCCGCTCCCCACTACCTATTGCCCACTAAGATCCAACAATGACCTGCTCCTTGCATCTTCTACTATCTCATCTTCCCATGCTAGACTCCAGGACTTCTGTCGTGCAGCACCTACCCTCTGGAACACTCGCCCTCGTGCTGGCAGGCTTTGCCCTAATCTTTCTTCCTTTAAATGCTCCCTAAAGACATTTTTGTTCAGAGAAGCCTACCACCCTACTCAGTAATAAATTAATTTCATTTACCTAACATTTCCCTCATATAACTGCATTAACATCTTCCTCAATCTTGCAGTCCTTACGCCCTGTTTCTCAACCTCCTACCCTTCTATATTGTAAATTCCCACGGGAATAGGGCCCTCAATTCCTCCTGTATGAGTTTGTAAAATCTTGCCTTGTCTCTTACAAGTTTGATATCATTGTTTTATTTACATTAATTTTACCCATGGACAGCATTGCAGAATATGTTGGCGCTTCATAAATAAAGTATAATAATAATAAATAAATAGAATAACCTTTGATGACAGGTTGGTTATATGTTTTTAATGGCTACATATTTTGCTCTATATTTTATATGATACTTGCTCTTTAATACAGATTTGGTCAAAAGTGTTCTGCTTTTGCTAGAAATAACATAATTTATACTTACCTGACATGGAGAGTCCACAAATCCATTCAATTACTAGTGGGAATTCAACTCATGGCCACCAGGTGGAGGCAAAGAACACTCCAGCAAAGCTTCAAGTATCCTCCAACTACCCACAATCTCCAGTCATTCAGCCGAGAAATTATGGAAAGAGAAGAAGACACTAAGGGTATAGAGTTGCCTGAGGTTTACAAAAATGACAAAACACCATCTTAAAGGGACACTGAACCCAAATGTTTTCTTTCGTGATTCAGATAGAGCATGCAATTTTAAGCAACTTTCTAATTTACTCCTGAGTTGTTCTTGCTGATTGGTGGATAAATTCATCCACCAATAAACAAGTGCTGTCCAGGTCTGAACCAAAAATTGTCTGGCTCCTTAGCTTAGAAGACTTCTTTTCAAATAAAGATAGCAAGAGAACAAAGAAAAATTGATAATAGGAGTAAATTAGAAAGTTGCTTAAAATTGTATGCTCTATCTGAATCACGAAAGAAAAAATTTGGGTTCAGTGTCCCTTTAAAATAAGGGTGTGTCGTGGACACTCCATGCCAGGAAACACAATAATATATCAGATAAGTATAAATTATGTTTTCTTTCCAATGGCATGAACACAAATCCATTCAATTACTAGTGGGAACCAATACCAAAGCTAGAGTTCACAGAATGGAAGGGAGGGATACACAAGACAGGCAAACCTAAACAGAAGGCACCACTGCTTGAAGAACTTTCCTCCCAAAAGAAGCCTCAGCTGAGGCAAAAACATAAAATTTGGAAAATTTGGAAAAAGTAGGCCGCCTTGCACATCTGTTCCATAGAAGCATAATTTTTAAAGGCCCAAGAGGAAGCGACAGCCCTAGTCGAGTGACCCGTAATTTTCTCAGGAGGCTGCTGTCCCGCTGTCTCATAAGCCAATTGAATAACACTTTTCAACCTGAAGGTGAGAGTAGAAAAAGTGACCTTATGGCCCCTCCGTTTACCAGAAAAGACAACAAAAATAGCAGAATATTAGCAAAAATATTTTGTATCCTGTAAATAAAACTTCAAAGCATGCATAACATCTAGGTTGTGCAACAATTGCTTCTTCTTAGAGGAAGGATTTAAAATGTCTTGACAAATATTGCATCACGAGACCACCTAAGGTAAAAATCCTAATTTAGTATGGAGAACTGCCTTATCTGCATG